>NC_079512.1:30252072-30292626 GCF_000801105.2 Raphanus sativus | reverse complement strand
ATAGCTATCGAATTTACTCGGCCAGGAGGTGGCCATGATGTCTTGAACCTCCCGGGCTTTGGTGTAAACCTAGACAATAGCCAAAACACAGTTTCATTCTCTCACAAAATCAATTTCTCTATTGTGTTCATTTTGGCCGTGAACATTCCTGGTAATCATGAATGAACTTTAGAGAATATAGCCATTTTATTCTCCTAGAAACGGCCCTATTTCACACCCACAAGGTGATTTGCCATTAGTTTTGTTTAGAGGAGTATCATGTACTACTCCATTCATATCTCAAAACAATTGGCACAAATCATTAAAAGCAAATGCTTATCCTCTATTCCTTACATGTAGCACTGTTTAATCATCATAGGAACTGGGTATAGACCGAAGTCTTACAGTGCTTTGGGCAGACTTAGTTTGACTTAGTTGTCTCCTTGAACCTATTTCTTGGGATCTCCAATCTGATAAGTAGAGTTACCGCCAAACTTCATCTTAGTTCATAGGCTAAACCCATTCCTCTTGATGATATTACAATTTGATCTCATGACACACTTTTAATAATAGGATCCTAGGTTGTCATCATAGTGAACATAATCTCTTGAGATTAGTCTAGATCAATTGTCTAATGATTTTTGTCATCTTTTCAAGATACAATTAACCATTTTACACAAAAACTTAGTGTACAACACTACCTTTTTTTTTCCTTTAAAAAAAATCATATTTTGATAACTATCACTAAGTTAATTTGGCATCTTGCCAATAATTTTATATGGTAAGCAAAGCTTCCCCCACATTTCTTGAGATAGCTCAAAATCATGCATATTTATTTACATTTAACATCTCTTAAGAGTTTAGAAAATTACTCTACAACTCTTTTAGATTTAAATGAATAAAAATAATTTCGAAAAATTATTACAATTTTCTTTAAAATGTATTTTATTCTCAGAAATTCACAGTTTAGATACAACTATTTTCATAGTTCTCTCAAGTTGATTTATAAATCTAACTTGTATATGTTTTGAATTTTTCCAAAACATATTTTTGCTTTTAGCAAATATACATATCATTATATGATATTGTTTGTACCATCAAAACCACCATTTTTATGATTATTCTCAAACATATTGACTTTAGAAACTACAATACACATGTCAGTTTCAATCATATTGGTCTGAAAATTCTCATTGGTTTTGCATAATCAACCTTTTTAAAAAATTGCATTTAAGCATTGACGAAATACAAATGTTTTGATCAATATCAACAAACATTTTATTTCTTATGGCAAATGATTTATATGTGGCAGACCTCTCCCAAATTTAATTTGGGGCGTCGACTCACAAAATTCATTTCCATCCATACAACTTGATCTCAAAAGATCAAAATGTTGTTTATAAATATGTTTTCACCATATTTTTAAACTTGACTCTTTTTTGTTTTCTCATGGTCATCCAAATGCTTAATAATTAAATTAAGTTATTCCAAAATCTGAAAAAAGAAATAAAAAACGTTAAACCATATTTGATAATTAAAGCAAATAATTATCTTAACCAAGTCAAAGCATTAACAAGCATTGTGACTAAAAACGTTTTATTCTAGTCACATTTTTGACTAATATTAAAAAGAATGATTGTAACCACTGGATCCATCAATTAATGATTTTAATCCCCATAGAAATCATCAACACCCAACATCATGTCGTGTATTCATATAATATAATCTACACCTCTTGCATGAATCTAACATTATTGATTGCTTCCACTGAAACATCTACCTACGAAACACATATTGTATAATTTAAGATGAAACTTAAATTATTAAAAACATATATGTAGTTCATCTCAACTATCTTATGATTTTCTTACAAACATCTATTAAACTTATGGATTTTAACTGTAGTATCGACAGAATATTTCACTTTATTTTATGTTTTCTATGAACATCTAATAAATTTACAAAAGTGCAATTACAGTTTTTTAACCTCAATATTCTTTGTATTTTTCTTAGTCTGGATCACATTAATATGCCCATAAAAATGAGTAAAAGTTCAAATGGAGATGATCATCATCAGTCATAACATCTCTTGTGAGAAATTGGTTCTTTTTACTGTGAGCATAGTTACTGTGATCTTGAGTGAAATTTTTTTTGTGAGAAATTGATTCTTTTAGCATTTAATTTGATCGTAGATTAGAAAATTTGAAATTCTATCAAATAAGGAAGAACTTTTAATGCTAAGCTTTGCTATCACGTAAGATTAACACTTGCCTTATTTTAATCGAATATTTGGTAAGGTGTCTGCATGAGAATCAAATCAAAAGTTTAATCTGCTACTGTTAACAAAATTTTAGGCTAAATTGTGGGAACTCAATATTCTTTTTTCTTATCTTACGTTAAAAATCCAAATCTTCTTATTAATTCTACAATATAATCCGTGTTAAATTTAGGGCTTCTTACGACTACTATTTAAGCAAACCTCGCCAGTGTCACTTTTCATACACTCTCGACACTCAATTAAGAGTTTAGCTAATATCACTACTTAGTTATGGCAGCCCTCAACACGATTGGTATTTGAAGCCTTTCAAACCTATATGGACGATAAGCGTTAAGAATATCAGAGTCTGAAACAGTATTCCATGGCCGGTGGAGAGACAACCAAGATAGTTTTATTGGACAGAGATATATGTTTACTTATAAGGATATATTTTCCTTTCATATTGTATTTTTTTTGGACAAGATTCATGCAACTAATAAGAAGGATTTGGTGGGTGATCAGTTTGATACATTTTGTAAACTTCTTTACCATTGTTCGTGGTCTTGCACATCCCGAGTATTCTATTGGTAGTTTTTCTAAACTTATTATTCTGTCTTTTAGTTTGTTTGTTATTGGACCGTGACTATTTGTCAATTTTTTTCCACATATCTTATAGACCTCTATGGATATTTGGTTGGTGTTGTGGAAATTGAAGAAGAATTTCAAGATGTTATGCCATGTGGTATTGCTTTTGTGAACTACAAAATTCACTTCTCCTTAATCAATACCGAATAATAAACATCTCTGAAAAGTTCACGTTAGTGTTTTGAGTCAGATTCAAATACATGAAATTAAGCTTTATTCTTATATACCTTTGATCGCAGGTTTGTAGCAGTGAAGTGTATTGCTTATGGGAATATTGCACTAGAGTTTTTTGGAACTGACGCTAATGTTGTGCGGAATTCTTGGCGTATTGAATAGGGTTTAGGTATGTTACGAATGGAAGTTTTTTGACACTTATTGTTTATATATTCATGATCATTGTAGTAATAATCTATTTGTACTACATATGTAGGTAGCTTGAACCATGTGATTACCATTGATGGGTTCTAAAGAATTTTATTTGAGCCTGAAATTTCAGAAATACAAGTATTCTGATCCAAGTAATAACATTCAATTTTTTAATATATATAATAACTTCATTGTTTCTTGCTTTTTCTTCTCAGCTAATAGATGACCTTACAACTTGAAAATTATTTACAGAATTCCAAAAGCAGTACTGAAGACAGAGAGGAACATGTGAAGTATCGATTTAGTTATTCATATTGCTTTTGTTGATTTTTAATGTGGAAACGTACTGTATGGAAGTTTTATTTTGTGTTCAAAAAAGTTTTCTTTCAGTCTTATGATTTTATGTAAACCAAACTAAATTTACTATGTTGTGCTCTGTATAAAAATAATTCTGGAGTCTTAATTAAGAAAATCTGACACTAACCTCGCAGTCGGTAGCCAGACATGCCCTGATAAAGATATCATGTAATGGCAACACATGTATGAGACTCTGTTTTTAGAAATTGTGCTTCGAATAATTGTACACATCCTTTCTAAGACTTAGATTGTAAGACACTACGTACTCTCTTTTCCTGGAATTAGAGGAAATTTAATTTAATTGGTAAACATGTGATGAGAAAGATAAAACCCGACGTTTGAACTTAACATATGAAACGTGAAAAAATTATTAAAAAGGAAATATAAGGACATAAAGATCGTGAACTTATCTATTTTATAAGACTAGGCATTTTACTACACCATATGCAGTAGTAAAAATTTTATATTTAAAACATATTTAAAATAACATTATATTAATATTAAATATTTTATTATTTTTATCAATATTATAATATAAATTTTGCTTTAATTGAACATAAAATTAAGATAAAATAATAATTTTTGTTTAATTTTAAATTATACTTAAGAATATATATTGTATATATTTAAAATTATAATTTTAGATAGATTTTTATCTATTTCTTTTGGATAAAATATATTAAATTAATTTATATTAAATTAATTAAAAATTGATATAAATCTAAATAATTATCAAAAATTACAAATGAACAGTAATTTTAGAATCTTTAGATATATAAAAAGAACAGTAATCTAATTGACACATCATTCATTCTATACTGGAATAACACAAAGTTGAACTTGTGACTCCAACGCACAACATTTTAATATAAATTGGTATAAATTATATTTATACGTAGAAAATTATAAAATAAATAATAAATATAAAATACTTACTGTGCATAAAGTGCAGATCTTAACCTAAGTATGTATCTCTTTAATTATTTTAAATATTAAGTATTTTCTAAATTCTAGGTCAAAACAAACAAACGAAATGAGAATAAATTTCAAAATCAATATTTACATCGAGTAATAACAAAAAAAAAACACAACAAGAGAAAAAATTGAAGATAAATAGGTAGAGAACTTGCTAATACTCTACCAATCAAGCCCAATGACACTCCGTCTATTTTCCATCATCCACTGAAAAGTGAAAAGATATATGAAATCGGGTCCATTAAATTCTAAGCTTTGATCTATAGTTCTAATTACAATTGTTTCTGATCCTACGTATAGATAATTATATAAAATTTTCAAAATTCTAAAATTTCAAATACATATAAAAACAATTATATGTAAATTTTAAATTTATCAATACTAAAATTTTATATTTTAATTATATATATTCACCCTGCGCAAGGAGCAGGTCTTATCCTAGTTTCTATATGAATGTCCAGAATTAATGTAGTGACCAGTGGCATATTATGTAATTCTTCTAGTAAATATTGGTCCATTGTTAAAAGATGCTGAAGATGCATGTGATGCTGACACCTCAGCAAGAGTGGCAAATTTGTGAATATAGTACCAAATAAAGGTTACTCTCTCAAAATGCTTCTTTTTTAATAGTAAGGGATCAGAGAATGAGGGCACCACTCATACATTTAATACAAAATTTTAAGTTATGATTTTTTCTTTCAAAACCACAACAAAAACATAAGGTGTGTAATTATGGAGTTTTTAAGTTACATATCATAATGGACATTTATTTCCATTGACTATGACCATGTAACTTTCAAACAAAAATCATTATCACTATTTTTGATAAAATCAAAGTTAGTGATATATTTTGCAATGGGTTCACATTTTTATATTTTAAACAAATATAAAAGATAACCATGAATATGATTTAAACCATAAGTTATTAGATATAAGTCTTTTTAACTATTTAAATCCAAATTCAAACCCAATATCTAATGTGTACATTTAAGTCACACATTTTATAACTCCATTTCTCATTCAAATGAATTTTGTTTTTGACATATCAATACACTACTTCGTAGTGTTTGTCAAACATTCGGTTATTCCGACGAACGTCTTCGTCCGAAAACTGTCCAAAATGGTCTAAAACCATCTCGTCAAAAACGAGTTCCAACAGTTATTAAGTCTATTAAGTTATTTAAACTCGGTTTCTGGACTCAGTTCTACATTATGAACCAATTTATCGTAGTTAATGTATACATTTCTGCAATTTATAAGTATAAAAGGCAAAAAATAGTTGGACATAAAGGCACAAGTCTCTGCTGGCTTGAGCGGCATTTAAAGAAAGAAAGGGAGACAATGAAGTTTTTCTCTACACAATGGTTCTACATAAAACTCATTTAATTATGCTATTAACGTGACCAACCAAAGCCAAAGGAGAACACAGCGGTTTTGTGAGGAGCCAAACTTGTTTATGTTTCTGTATTTTATGATTTAGAGACTTATCCTTTAGGTTATTATTATTATCATTATTTAGTACGCAAGATGTTTATATCAACATGAAATATGGATAACGATGGTCACATGGGTTTACATGGAAATTAAGAGTTGTTATTTAAGCAGAAACATAACACTATTTGATAATTATGACCTAGAACATGTAGAATAATTATGGCAAAGATTGTTTGGAACAATGATCCCTTAGACTCGGAGGGAAGAGGGGAGCAAAGGCAAACGTCTGCGTAATACAATCTGCATTAAGAACCAAAAAGGCATGGCAGCAAGAGTGACCAACAGTCCCGATATGTCCACTTATTATTGATCCGAAAATTTCTGAGATACAGTTGGGAATAACTTCCAACGATGACAGACAGTCTGCTGGGTCCTGTCCAGGTATCGAAGGCAACGTTTGAGCTGTACTTAACACAGCCATGCATGCAACTGCAAGGAGGAAGAAAAACTTGTTGGTCCACATTTTTATAAGAGAATTGGAATAAGTTTTTGAGTTTTTTTTTCTTTGATATGCATCTAGTAGTAGTTAGTGATCGGATATATATACAGGAGGAATAGAACGGTTTCGTTGTGAACTAAACATAGGTAGGCACTCTTGGGATGACCCCAAATAAAGGGTTGACAGTTTTTCTTTCATTCTTATAGTTGTGGTTCCTATTAATTATTTTTTTTGTTGTATTTCATTCCTCCTGATAATTCATTATTACTCTTTTTCTTCTACGACTTTTTAAGTTCACAATACTATTCTAAATTTATTTCTCTTCTAAGATAGAGAAAATCAATATTTTCTAGACTGTTTATTATGATTTATTTTGCAATATTTGCAATTGATCTGCATTATCATTAATTATTTCGGTCATTCGGCTTGTTCCTACACCACTAGTGCTAGTGTTGAGTGTTGACACTCACCCTTGGAGCCAAAGTCACCGGTCATTTTAAATTGAATCTGAGAAAACAATGCCAATACTTAATCGATGTCATGAATGAGACTAGAATCCCAAGTGTGGAAATGCCAACAAAGGTATGGCTTACTAGAAGATACTAGTAGAAGTGTGAAACTTCAAAATCTGGCCCGAACGTAGCCTGAATTATCGACCCGATTTTAGTTAACACCTCGTCCACGTTCATCTCGTAGCTCGCCCTTCTTGTACTTCTCTTTTTTTTTTCTTTTACATTCAGCTTTTGTCCTCTATTTGTTTCCGGAAACAAATAAGTGGCATCACTAGTGGCATGTGAACTTGACCCAAGTGGAGCCATGAGGCACCTCACGTGAGTGCCACCATATGGCTAGTGGCTATCATATATTATTTTCATCTAATTACTCAATGTGCATTTCTTTTAAGAATTCGTGAATAAGCAATTAGAGATCATGTATGGGCAAGACTTAAATACTGAAACAATAGTTTGACATTTAAAAAAAAAAAAAAGAATTGTGATATCTTCGTTGGTTCTTATCCGGAGGTTCTATGACTATATACGAATGATTAACAATGAAAATGACTATATCTCTATGATTTTGTCCTTTTTGGGCCAGAAACAATCTATGATTATGACAGTTATATAGAAAAAGTTGATAAATTCTAATCGAAAAATTTCTATATAGAAAGACCATGCCATTGCATATTCCCTCCAAGGCTTCAACCAATAAAAATTCATTCCAGCATTGCACTTGCGTGACCAAATTTTTCTTTTCCTTGATAACAATAAAGAAATAATTAGTGTTATGAATGGTAACGTATCTCCATTTTATTTGGCAACAATGGAACGTGTCTTACGAAATCTTTGAATTTTAACTTGTGGTGATGTGTTACCATATTTGCCTATATAACCACACGCAACACCAACAACAATGGATCGTCAACAAACAAGAAAAAACGAAATTTACAGTATGAGTCCTGTGGCTGAGAACAAATGGGTTAAGGTACAAAAAAACTTCATTTTTTTAAATATCAATTTGCTTCTTCAATCCTCGTAATTAGGATTGTAAGATCGAGGGGACCAACTAAGTTTCAATCTTGTTACTATTAACCAGGTGGGTCAGAAAGGAGCAGGTCCTGGACCAAGAAGCTCACATGCACTGACCGTGGTAGGTAACAAAGTGTACTGCTTTGGAGGCGAGCTTAAACCAACGATCCACATCGACAACGATCTCTACGTCTTCGATCTCGAGACTCAAGAATGGTCCATATCCCCCGCAACAGGGGACGCTCCTTTCCCCTGTTTCGGCGTCTCGATGGTCCCTATCGGCACCACCATCTACGTCTACGGTGGCCGCGACGACACTCGCAGATACAACTGCTTATACTCTTACGACACGGTAACGAACAAGTGGGAGCTGCTGTCTCCTGTCGAGGAAGGGCTTCCAGGTCGTAGCTACCACTCCATGGCCTGTGATGATCGTAACGTTTACGTCTTTGGTGGTGTAACAGCCAAAGGGCGTGTAAACACGTTGCATGGTTACGATGTGGTTGATCGAAAGTGGGTTGAGTACCCGTCGGGTGGGGAAGCTTGTAAAGGGAGAGGGGGACCAGGGCTTGTGGTTGTGGAAGGGAGAGTTTGGGTTTTGTTTGGGTTTGACGGTAATGAACTGGGTGATATTCATTGCTTTGATTTGAGTACTGGTAAATGGACCGACGTGGAGACCACCGGGGATGTGCCTCCGGCGAGAAGCGTTTTTCCGGCGGTACGTTCGGGGAGAGAGATTGTGATATATGGTGGTGAGGAGGAGCCGCATGAGCTGATGCATATGGGAGCTGGGAAGTTGTCTGGAGAGGTTTATAAGCTTGATACTAGGACGTTGGTGTGGGAGAAGGTTGTGGATTGTACTGAGGGAGAGAAGAAGCCGAGTCCACGTGGGTGGTGCGCGTTTGCGGTTGCGGTTAAGGATGGTGAGGAAGGGTTGCTTGTTCACGGTGGGAATAGTCCGACCAACGAGCGGCTTGATGATATGGTGTTTTGGCGTTTCTAGTTGTCTTAATGTTGTTAATTATAAGTTTCTTGTCGTTTGTAAACTGCTTAGTCTGTGCGTTGTGTAAGGAGTTTTGTGGTCTTGATATGTAAGCTGAAAAGTGTCCGAGGGTTAAGGAGGTCTGTGTAGTGAGTGCGGACATGCGACCTGTTCCAATTAGATTATCAAGTTTGGTGTTTTGGCGATATTAGCAATGCTTGGCTCGAACACTATCTTCGAAATTCACACGATCACCGACGTATCCCACAGCTTATTATCTTATATATTCAATGATCTTCTTGTTAATACATTTTGATTTGACTGCACTGGTGACATTTTAACCATTGAAATTGATGATATTGTGGCCTTGCCGTGGACATGTTTTCGGCTAGCCATATCATTGCTTACAAATTTCATGGCCCAACCATAGCACGAAGCCCATCGCTATTTTTTTATCACTACTGAACAGGACCATGAATGAATAGAAAGATGACAACGGTATCCAAATTTGGTTCGTGGGCGTTTATCTGTGATTGGACAATACACTTAACTGAGTTTTCATTTACAGGGTTATTTTAGCCACATTAATTAACATAAGTTTTTCATACTAATAAATTTTAGCATTTAGCTATACTAATTTTACATATTCGTATAAACATGTTGGTGTTTTAAAGAGAAGAAAAAACAATTAGATGGAGTTTAAATGCCCAAGACAAATATAAGAATGGTTGAAAAAGATATATATTTAAAAGCATGAATATATATATGTGTCAATGTGTGTGTGTGTGTGTGTGTGTGTGTGTGAGTATACGTGAAGGTGAATGGGATTTGGACAAATATGGCAGTGAGTGTGATTGTTTGTTTGTTTATCAAAGAGGATGTTTGTGTTCACCCTTTATCTTCTTTGTTTTCTTCATCATTGTACTTGAGCTTTTATCTCTTTATCCCTCCTTAACCTTCTTTACTCCTTTAATCATTACCAAATCCTTCTTAATTATTTTTGTATTCAGTTACTAATAGGTACATGAGTTGTAGCTGAACCTTAACTCTATAAAGTGATCAAATACTTGACAGAGGTCTCTGTGTCATTTGTCTTTTCTTCGCGTTTTTTTCTTTACTTGTTTTAGTGTCAGGGTTGACCTAATACGTTTGCTTGTGTTCTGCGCTGGCCTCTCGATCTCAGTCCTTTTATTATATTACAATATACATACGTAGTTATACCAGAAACTCTAGCTAGTTGATTTGGAGACTCGAGCCAAATAGACATTGGATACCAGTTCCTTAAATTGACATAGTATTCCTCAATTTTTTTTTCTGTCAACTAGACAACTTCTACAATTTTTTGTCAACTATGATTTTCCTCTATATTAACCTCTAAAATTCATTTATATTAGTTTCCTTTTATAACCTTTGTGTTGATAGTAGATGGAAAAAGTGAAATTTTAAGAAATTTTGTTTAGGTATTCTAAGACTATCTCCAATGGTACACACAAATTTATTCTATATTTCCCTCTAAAATAATGTAATTCTATTAAAGAGTTAGATTTGCTCTAATAATTCACTTTCTCTATACATTATTTGCCAAGTGATTTTGACACATGTCTTCTACATAATCATCTTAACCAAATAAATGTGACATGACATGTTAAAAAGATGACATGACTTAAGATAAAATGTGACATGAACAATTACATTTAATACTTATTTATATTTATGGTAAACTTTTTATAATATGGAAATAAATTATACATCATTATTAAAATAAATCTATTCAAATATGACAGTAACTAATTTAAAATATTTCTAAAATGTCGAAATATTATCTATAACTATACAATTTTTATTACTAAAAATTATCTTCAAATTGTTTAACAGTTTTTTAATATAAATTTTAACCATAATGTATATTAACTTCTTTTTATATATCTAAAGATTCTAAAACACTGTTCATTTGTATTTTTGATAATTATACAGATTTATATCAAATTTTAAGTATTTTATACATATTAATTTACTATATTTTATCCAAAAGAAATAGATAAAAATCTATCTAAGATTATAATTTTAAATATATACATATCTATTCTTAAGTATAATTTAAAATTTAAACAAATTTATTATTTTATATTAATTTTATATTCAATTAAAGCAAAATTTATATTACAATATTGGTAAAATAATAAAATATTGCTTAAGATAAAAATGTGACATGGACAATTACATTTAATGCTTATTTACATTTTTGGTAAACTTTTTTAATAAGGAAATAAATTATACATCATCATTAAAGTAAATCTATTCAAATATGACAATAAATGATTTTAAAATATTTTAAAATTTTCGAAATATTATTTATAATTATACAATTTTATTACTAAAAAATATTTTCAAATCTTTTTACAGTTTTTTTTGAAATATAAATATTTAACCATAATATTATGAATTTCTTTTTATATATCTAAAAATTCTAAAATACTGTTCATTTTTAATTTTTGATAATTATACATATTTATATCAATTTAATTAATTTTATACAAATTTATTTAATATATTTTTTCCAAAAGAAATAGATAAAAATCTATCTAAGATTATAATTTTAAATATATACATATTTATATTCTTAAGTATAATTTAAAATTTTTTAAAATTATTATTTTATCTTAATTTTATATTCAATTAAAGCAACATTTATATTACAATATTGGTAAAAATAATAAAATTTTGAATATTAATATAATTTTATTTTTAGTATGTTATAAAATTTAAAATTTTACTACTGCGCATGGTATATGAAAATACCTAGTTATAATATATTTACTCTATAGTATAGTGAATCATTGGAACAAATCCAACAATATAGTAGAATTATTCTATTTTAGAGTGAAATATACAGTTTATTGTGTACCATTGGAGAGGTCCTAATACAACTATCTCATAATGAAAAGTCGAATTTAAGTTTTCTCAAATATATAGTATTTTGTGAGCTTCTTGACAAAGTCCCGGCGCCAGCGGCTTCCGTATTCATCTGATGGGATTTTCGGATAAGCCTGACACAGGAGGTTAGTTATCGAGAGGTTTGAGACTTACCTCCAACAATATTGTGTTTGAACAAAAAAAAAAAAAAAAAAAAAAAAAAAAAAAAAAAACATGCAATATATTTAAAACATCAACGTAAAGAATGAGATCATCCAAGAGTACAAATCGAGAGCAACCAAAATCTTCAAGATCTAATAATCGGAAAAAGCAGTATATGTATAGAACATGCAAACACTAATTTGAAAGTATATTACTTAGATATGATTAGTTCAAAAAAAATATTTAGATGTGACTATTTTATTGTATTTTGTAAATATATATATAAGATCGACCGATGTGAGATCGACCGAAATTAAGAGGCAAAAGCAACCGATTACAAGAAGATATAATATATATCTGTTAATATAGTATCCAGTATATATATTATATCTTCTTGTAATCGGTTGCTTTTGCCTCTTAATTTCGGTCGATCTCACTTCCTGAGCGAACACATACACGATCAAATGTACTAGACTATACTTGTTTCACAATATCAGTGTTATATCAACCATCATATCATTGTGGTATTTATATGACTGTTAGTTTCTTTTTTGGGGGATTTTCTAAAAATAACTCAAAACCTTATTTTGAATACAAAAGTATATCTCAAATCCAATCAAATTCAAAAATAACTTAAAAGACTAATAAAATTACAATAATCCTTTTATGACCAAACAAAAAAATTGTATTGAATTTTATAATTATAACCCACCATTTGAGAAAACGTACAAAGAAGTTTTCTCTAAGAAATTCTGACATTATCATATCTATATTTTCGTAAAATTTAGGATTCCTTTCTAAATTTTTAGAAGAGTTTAAGTTTTCCGTCTAAATCGAAGTCTTCCAGAAAATTTTCACATGAAGTCTTCTCATGTATTAGATTTTAAAAGTAATTAATAAATTTATAAAAATATTTTGATTGAGAAAAAAATTAAATTATGTAAAAAATAAATATTTCTAAATGATGTAAATTTAGTTTTACTAAAATTAAATTATTTTCAATATAGATAAGTAAATGTAGATCGAATCATAATAGTCTTTGGTTTAGGGTTTGGTAACATATGTTGTAGTATTTTAGTATTTTTAGGGTTAGTTTTTGAATTTTTTCTTAATTTGATTATATTTATTTAGTGACTATCTAATAATTTGTTTTAAACATTTTTAAGCATTTTTTAAGTTTAAAAATATGTTTTTTTGCTTCGTTGTTTGATTATAAGGTCCGGAAGACACACATAAGACTTTTTGGGAAGTCTTCTGACATATTTTGCCTAAATTTTAGTAAAATTTAGGGTTTTCGTCTAAAATTTTAGAAGAATATAGGTTTCCCGTCTAAATTTTTAAAAGACTTGTAGAAGTCTTCCAAAAACTTCTGTGAGAATAATCAAATAGAAGACATCTAGAAAAGTCTTCTTGGTGAATAGTAAATTTAGAGTATAGAAGACTTTTTTGGAAGTCTTTTGAATCGAAAATATTTAATCTAATTGGAATTGTTTGTCTCTTTATATAAAGTAAATTTACACATTCTCTCTCTTCTTCTCAAATGGTTGCAACAAAAATATAATGTTTCTCACTCTAAAACTTTTTAACCTCTCTCTAATCTCTTTGAACTTGAAAACACGAAACTCTATATCAATTTTTTATTTTTTTTGTTATGTCTTTCTTATTAATTTATCTAGTTTTGCAGATTTTTCATTACATGGTTCTCATCTTTCACTACTTTAAAGGTAGATCAATAAATTTTGAAAATTCGTTTTTCTTATGTCTTTCTCACTAATTTATCTTGTTTTGCACGTTTTTCATTACATGGTTCTCATCTTTCACCACTTTAAAGATAAATCAATAAATTTTAAATATGTATTTTGTGTGTTTTATATGTTAGATTATTAAAGGTTGTAGATTCAACATAATATGACTGTTTTATTTATTATTAAAACATAGAAAATTTTATTTTTGAAGTTTTTCTCTGTTTTGATGCCATTTGAGCATTTTTGCATTTGCGGTTTTTTTCCAGATCTGAGTCAGACTCTGAAAAACTTCTCAGAAGACTTTCCGGAACAGTGGCGGACCCGGGAGAGATTTTAACCTGGGTCATAATTAATACTTACCCAAAGCCTAACAAAAAAGCCCAAACTATTAACTAATTTAAACTAAAAATGGACAACAGAGGGCGTAGGACTGGAAGTCGAAGTCATGTTAGGGGGGTCAATAGAAGGACACAACGACCAACTGAGCCATTACATACTACGATATACAGCCTAAAACTTTATTCCCTTATATTTAACATGTGTCAATTGCACCCCCTTTCTTCCATGTGGGTCCGCCTCTGTTCCGGAAGACTTACTGAAAAGTCATTTTGAAATCACTTTTAACTTCTTCTAAAGTCTTTTGAAATCTTCTGAAATCTTACGGAGTCTTTTAAAACTAAAGTGAAGTCTTCTGAATAGTCTTAAGATCCAATTGTTATAGTTATGTTTATGGTTTCTTTTATGATTGCTATGTGTATTCTTTTAGTTGTGAATTATTTTGTAAACTTGAAAGATGTTAATGAAATTGGTAAATATGTTGATGTTTATCATTGAAGTTATTGATACTACATATCAAAATACTACATAGCACAAATTTATTAAAACTAAGGGAGAAGACTTCTCTAAAACTCTTCTTCGCAAATTAAGCGGGAAACTAGAATATAAAAGGGAAATTTAAGCGGGAAAATTAAATTTTAAGTGAAAGTTGAAATTTAGATTTCATGAAAGTTAAAAAGTATATCTTATGATCTAAAAAATACATTAAATCACATGACTTGAAATTCTTGAAATTACTAAACACTTTTGAAAATTAAAAAAAAACAAATCTTGAAGTTACTTAACTCTCTTGAAAAAAAAAATTATACAATAACAAAATATAGAAGACTTTCTTAGAAGTCTTCCGAGAGAATCCGAGAGAAAACTTTTCTAGAAGTCTTCCGAGAGAAGACTTTCCTAAAAATCTTACGAGAGAAGAATTTTCTTAGAAGTCTTTTGAGAGATGACTTTTCTAGAAGTCTTCTGAGTGAAGTCTTCTCAGATTAGTTAGAAATATTAATAAATATGAATGTCTGTAATTTCATAATTATCACAAATTAAGTTATGAATTCCCCTCAGAAGTCTTAATACTGGCTAATAAACCTGAATTAACAAGACAATATTCAAAATTCATTTTAAATTTAGAGAAAATTGAAATTTAATAAAAATTGACGTAGAAGATTTCCTAAAAAATCTTCCATTTAAATCATTTTTGCAATTGCAAATTTACGAAAAAAGATTTCTTAAGAAGTCTACTCTACAAAAGACAACTTGAGAAGTCTTTCTTTGTAAATATTAGCTTATTTTTGAATTTGAAAAATTCTCGAGAATGCCAGAGAAGACTTCTCGAGAAGTTTTCTCAGATAAACATGTTAGTTTTGTAATTGACCAATTTTTTTCAGAAATTAGACTTTTTATAGAATACTTCTGGGGAAATTTTCTCGGAGAAAAACTTTTATAGAAGTCTTTTGAGAGTCTTCCCGAAGTCTTCCTTGTAGTTGAATATATTTGACTTTCTAGAGAAGAATTTTCTAAATGTCTTCTCTCGTAACCGAACGTTTGACCAAAACCTGAGAGAAATTTTGAGAAGACTTCTCATTAACATTAAATGTTCTACTATTATTTTTCAATTACAAAAGTAATCCACGTTAACTTTTTTCGACAGTGAGAAGACTTTGGAAAGACTTTCCGAGAAGTTTTCTATAAAAAGTCAAATTTCTGATAAACTTCGGTCAATTGGAAAATCAACATGTTTATCCGAGAAGACTTCTCGAAAAGTCTCTCCGGGATTTTCAATTTTTTTGTTAAAAAAAGAAAGTTAGAAGATTTTTAGAAAAGTCTTTCCGAAGTCTTCTGAAAACTTCTAGATCATATTTGAAAAAAAAAACTTTTTTTATAACGTTGATTCTTGTTAATGGCATCAAGGTTCAAACATATGGAAATCTAAAAAAAAGAATATTTACAAATACCTATGATATCTTCTAAAGATTTTTCGTCATCGCTGTTATTTTCAGCTCATAATAAATTCGTCAATCTCCCAACATGGTCGACTGGTAGATCTCTCACTCTCAAGAAAGTTTAGCAAAGCTAGCTAACACATTGTACGTGGTTTAGTAACTAATGAGTTTTGTCTGGATCCTGATTTATATCTTAAAAGGAATCAATCTTGCAAAACGAGGAGAGAGACGTTAGTGTTATTTTCATAAAGCAATAAAATAGTAAAATGTTTATTGTATTCCCCTATTTTCCGGGAAACTATATCAATAAATCTGAGTCAATACGATAATTATATAAGGTTGACTAATTGGATGCTGCACATGTCACACTTTGTACAAAGTACAAGCGCTAGTCGTCGAAAGAGTAAGTACATATTTGAAAGAAATGAAAGAACATTAGACGTCTCAACTATATGATATGTTGATATTTCATAATTATGTTCTTGTTATTTCCTGCATGGATTCAACATTTCCATAATCAGAAAACAAAAGTTTGTTATACGAAATCAATATATAATAGATAACTAACAGACCGAATCCGCTTCACAAACAAACCCTTACTTACACTATTACTAAACCACATGACAAACATTTCATATTTTCTTCGTCAATAATTTTGTATAGTGAATATATTGTGTGAATTTGCACACAATGTAACACACATATATATGGAGTCTAAGGACGACTGAGGTATTAGAACGAATGTTTGGTTTCCTATTTTGTTGAAATCCCAACCCCAAAAAGACGACTAAATAGTTGCTTATTGACTAGATGTTTGAGAGATGCTTGTTGAATTTTTTTTTTTTGGCTTCTCAAATCATTACTTCCTTTTCCTTCATTTTTCATGTCATTATATTTTTTTCTGTTTGGCTGGCAGTCTTTTCTTTTGTCATTGCACTTGGATGATAGTGTACGGCTATTGTTCGTTGAAAAGGATACAGAAATATGCATTTTAAACATATTGGGTATGTAAAACTAAGGAAGAAACAATAAAGTATTTCATAATTTAGATGTTGATTTGAAAGATAATCTTAAATTGGCAGAAATGAAGTCGTTATTTTGGACTAAGGCACATATTTTTCTTATATAGAAAATATATCAAATTCGATTACCAGTAGAAAAAATAATATCATATATCTTAGATAGATAGCATTTTACGGATGGATCATGGAAAAATCAGAAAATCTATTTGAGACAAAGATTGTATAGCATACTGAAAGGTTACGATATTTTAATGGGAGTGAAAAATACAAGAATAAGGCAGTCGTCATTTCAATTGGAGATAAAGGCTTTCATTTGGACAATTGAATGTGAGAAATTTAAGAAAATTTTCTATTATATTTGCAACAAATTGTTTTCAATTTGTAAAAATCGTTCATAATCAGAAGAATGGTCAGTCTTATAAATTATTTGGAAGACATAAAGAAATTTTGAAGAGTAGGTTCAACAGCTCAGAACTTATTTATATATTTCGGACGCATAATTCAAAGGTAGACACTAGACCGTCTCGCATGTAATGCAAGAAAGCAATTGTCATTTGTTGTCTATATGAATGCAGAGCTCAGAGTTTGGTTCACAAAGTTTATATGAATTTGTTGTAAGAAAAATTAAAAATATATTGGGTATTACAATTTTTTATTAGACAAGTATGGTAGTTCATCGATAAACTTTAGAAACTTGCGGACGTGAAGATTTTTTTTTGGCAGAATGTATTTGGTAAGTCTAATGTACTGGAAATTACCTTTTTTGTGCACCTATATTGGCCCCTAAAATGCAAATAACACCCTAAAAGAAATTTAGGAACGCATCAGACCCAAAGTTTAAAGTAATGGAAATTTTTCCGACTGACATAAACAAATCCATTATTTTCTATAAATGAAAGAAGTGAAAAATGTCAAGTGCACTGTGCACGTACCTTAATATGATGACCAAAAAATGAAGGAGGTTGTTTTCGGAAAAAGCTTATAACATCTACGTGTACATATATCATATATGCATGAATAGTCTCTGTGTAGTTATAGATAATTGTACAACGGTCCTGAAACAAGAAAGACGAGAATGTGAAGAAGACATATGGAAGAACTCAAAAATTAAAAAGATGTAAGCATAAAAAGACAACAAAAACAACAAGAAGATCGAACAACGATGTCTCTTTTACCTCGAAAAAATAAACTGTAGCAAATATATACACTAAGACACGCATACGGCATATGTATATGTATGTGTGTTAGTGTGAAACCTTTTAACTACAAACGAGAGAAGAAAAATAAAGAAGTTGTGTCCATGCGTGTCTACATAGTTTTTAGAAAATAGAAAATAGACTTTTTAAAACGAAATTGGAAGAGAGCATCGGCCTTGCAGTTCTTTCTCGTGGATTCTTTCCCTTGGACCCTTCCTCGATTCCCATCCACAAGTCACAAATCTTCTCTCTATATAGGTGTTCACATGCATACATTAGATATATATATACGGTTCTTATACGCCAATACTTTTATAAAACTTTATAGTTTCCTTATCCAATTAAACATCAATATCAATGTCTAGATTGGTGTTAACTAGACGTCTAGAAGATACACAGTATAGTATAAATGGTGTGAAGGCTTTGCTGCGAGATGTAATCTCCATAATATAGACTAACGGCATGGTTTGATGTTCGTAGCTAGACATTTCTTTTTTGATCAACAGCTAGACATTTTTTTGTAGGTTAAAATATTCAGATGGGAGTAATCACGTAGTTAATTAATGCGATTTTCATGTAAAGGAATATATATTATAAAGAATTCTAGCTTGAATGGCAATAGCTTTTTAAGTAGAGAAATATTTGGGTTCAATCTCTAGGATAACCCTAAAGATTCACCAATCAATTATATTGTTTCATTTTTTGTACGTTTTAGTTTTTGGAGTTTAATTGGTTGCGGTTGTAGGGTTTATGTTTTTTTCAACAATATTTTAGTTTTTTTTTGCTAAACATATTTTAGTTTCCTTTGAAAAAAGTCTGAACGGCAATTTGTCTATTTTTAGTTACATTCTAAAAAAATTGATCATATGAGTTTTGATTTACTGGTTAATTTTTGTATATCTTTTTTTAAAATAGCTGAATTTTATCATTTGTCATTACAATAGAATGTATAATCTTGTGTTATAGATGAGATTAAAAAATCAGAAAATATTTTTATGTAATACAGTATAAATCCAATCATTTTTTGTCAACAGAAACTGTACAACCTAAGTTAAATTTGGTTTTTATTATTGTTTCATAGCGGATCAGAAAGTATCGACTGGTTTTGATTTATGTGAGATGATAAAGAATTTGGTACATGTATCCGTTTAGAAAGAGAGTTGGCATGGATACTAGAGCAACGAGATATATATATTAGTTGAAAGTCTGAAAATCACCCCTAATTTAGGTGAGCAGTCAGTGCGACTGCCCCAGGGCCCACTCCGATTTCTGTTTTTTTTGTTTTTTTAATGGCATATAGTATACTAAATTTAAATTTATGTAGTATTGTAAAATAGTATTATAAAATGTGAGTACAAAAATTTAATAAAAACTCAAATAAAAACATGCATATTAGTTAACTTATATAAAAATAACTTAAATATATTTCAAATTAGTCATTTTATAGAGTCTAATTTTCTTTTTTTTTAATATAGGGTCTAAAAAATTTTTTTTGCCCTAGGACCCTTAATAATGTTGAGCAGGTCCTGTCTATTAATTGGCCAATTTACATATTCTTAATCATTTTGAGTAAGTTGCTAATTACTGTTTCAAAAATGACCGAATGAATGTTTCTTCTCTCTTAGACATGTCAGAGTCCAAAGAACACCACATGGTCGTAGTACTTCTTTTTGCCAATGTAAATGCGTTTAGATTTTGTTACGCGAGAAACTTAAAGAGAAAAAAAACAAATATTCTCCACGTACAAAGGTTTTCTTCAATTATTGTAGGTGTAATTAATTGGTTAAAAAATAGTCAGCGAGAAGTTTGACTAACAATAATGTTCAGAAATCAAATAAGTTTTTTTTTTTTGACTAACGAAATCAAATAAGTTACCTGCACGAACTATCTTAAAAGCGTGGAGGAAACAAAGCATACTCGTCCCCGACCAAGTCCTTCAACTTTCTACGTTACCCAACAAATAGGTTTCACACATAGTCACATTTAGTAATATTGTATCCATAATAATATACGTCAAATTTACACAGTACAACGAGTACGCCACAAGATTAATTACCTACTCATCTTGATTAGGTTTGAAGTTTCAAACCTCACTCTAGCTCACTTTCAAAAGAGGATCACTGATCATTAGTATATATTAACCAATTATGTAGATTTTAGTCATTAAGAAAATACTCCCTCTGTTTTTAAATAATACATGTTTTGAGATTTTCACACTTTTTAATAAAACATATTAAAATTTACTTATTAGTGCATAGTTTTTTGTTATTTTATATTTCCTATATTTCTAAACCAATAAAAATTTCAAGAAATACAATTAATATTTTTGAGATTTACAATTATTCATAATTAGTTGACAAAAATTACATTGAAAATATGAAAAATACATCTTTTTGAAACAAAAAAAATTCCTAAAACATACATCTTTAAAAAACAGAGGGAGTAATATATACAGACACTAATAAAGCTCTAATTGTTAACCATTAAAAAGAAGAATATAAATTAAATAAATGATGAATTTGAACAAAATAATAGGAAATAAGGTATTATTTATATTATTGTTGATTTTCGGATTTGATAATGAATAAATATATTCTCTAATTATTTTAAATCTAAGGAACGATTGAAAAAATTCTGTTAATGATGTAAATTTTAAGAATTTACTTTTGAGCATAATACACAAATAAAAAAATCATTAGTAGATTCCAGAGCGATCAATATCAAACTATATTTTTAAAAAATTGAAAAATCACTTTTAAACTATCTTTTGTTATTACTCATCATACCATCAATTCACTCTTACCGCTTATGTGAATTACTATACATATATTACTGTCCAATTATGTTCAATCAATGGTTTGGATATATATATATATATATATATATATATATATGTGTAATTTTGTATAGGTGTTAGGTTATTCCATTGGCCATATGCTATGATAAAAAGATATGTAAGATTAGTGAAGCAAAGAAACAAATAGTTATATGTTATACCAGTACCTTTTAAAACAAAAAAGACAACAAGTAATGATATAGACTAAGGTTTTAAAAGCAACAAGAACCACCCAACCAACATTAATTTTTATTCTTTTACAAATTGAATATAAACATCACTTCCCCCTCTGCTTCTCACTCACACGCAATATTTTCAACATATATATTTAGAACAAAACTTAGCTTCACCCCTTAAGGTGAACCTCTACATTCACCCACCAATAGGAATTAGTTAATTGAGATTTGATATCTCTTAAAAAAGGAAACCAAGTAATAAGAATTTAATGAAATAAAATTATGTTTTTAAATAAATAAAAATTAGTAGCAATTATCAAAAAAAAATATATTCTTAAAATTGATAAATCCGTCAGAAAATACTAAACCCTAAACCCTAAATTCTAAACCCTAAACCTTCAATTCTAAATACTAAACCCTAAACCCTTGGGCAAATCCTATACCCTAATCCTTAAATTTAAACCAAACTTTAAATCATAAACTAAATCCTAATCCCTAAACCCTAAATTATAACCCCTATACTAAACCCTAAATCCTAAATTCCAAAATGGTTTATGGTTTAGGATTAAGGGTTTATGATTTAATATTTGTCAAAGAGTTTAGGGTTTAGGGGTTCGTGTTTAGAATTTAGGGTTCAATATTATTGTTTATGATTAAAGGTTTAGGGTTTAGGTTTTAAGATTAACGATTTAGGATATAGGATTTGCCCAAGGGTTCATGCTTTCTCCAAGGGTTTAAGGTTTAGTATCTAGAATTTAGGGTTTAGGGTTTAGTATTTTCTGACGGATTTATCGATATTAAAAAAAAATATTTTTTTTTATAATTGCTACTATTTTTTATTTATCTAAAAACATAATTTTATTTCATTAAATTCTTATTACTTGGTTTCCTTTTTTAAGAGATATCAAATCTTAATTAACTAATTCCTATTGGTGGGTGAATGTAGAGATTCACCTTAGGGGGTGAAGCTAAGTTTTGTTCATATATTTATATGCGCCCGTGTGATTTCAACAGCTGTATCAATCTTCTCTCTTTCAAACACAAACCTCTGTTTCTCTCTTTCTAGTACCATGTCGGAGAAACGAATCGGTATGGTCGAGAAAAGTAACAACAAGAGACAGCGAGTGAATCTTGTTCGCGAGTTCTCCATCAACGACCACCACGACGTGCTAGTAGAAATCCTCCGGCGACTAGACGGTCCTTCTCTCTGCTCAGCCGCTTGCGTGTGCCGTCTTTGGTCAGCCGTCGCTCGCAACGACTCAATATGGGAAGAGCTTTGTTTCCGACAAGTGTCACCACGACCTTCACTTTCACTTCGCTCAGTTGTGTCAGCTCTCGGTGGCTACAGATGTCTCTACTTCCTCTGCATCCGTCCGGTCCTCGCACGACTCCCCAAGATCATTTGGAGCCGAGACCAGCTTCAGCTCTCACTCTCCCTTTACTGTGTTCACTACTACGAGCGCCTTTACGTCGGCGCGTGGATTGGAGACGCGCCACCTTCTTCGCTCATGTTCCTTAGGAAACCCGTCAAAGTAGTCTGATCCGCCTTTGGCCGGACCGGTCATTAATAAACTATTAGTTCGCAAGATTGTATTCTTTATCATATTATTGTTTACTCCTATTTGTTACGATTACTAAATTTCAAGTTCATCTTTTCATTACAAGATTTTTCTTAATAAACTATTAGTTCAGAAGATTGTATTCTTTATCATATTACTATTATTTACTCATATTTGTTACTGTAAAGTAGAATAGAATATGATAATATTATTGTGTTGTGTTCAATAAAAAAATACAAGATGTATATATATATGATTAACATTAACATAATGTTAACAATAGATAATGCTAACTTCTCTAAACATTTAATGTAAATATGCTAAGAATATCTTGAGATTAACTTGATTTTCAAGTCTTTCTTTTTAGTTTTGAGGGTCTTCAAGAGTTTCACGGATTTCACAGACTTAGTCCGTAAGATACATATCTTCCGGTCCAACATATCTCTAATACTCCCCCGCACGACAAACGTGGAATGCAACACGCAAATCTGCAATCACAAAGCAGACTACGTATGTCGTGGACACTATGTCGAGGAAAACAAATCAGTAGATTCCTTCAGGAATAAACTTCAACTTAGACAAGGAGGATGAAAACTTCAGCTCTTCTTTGGTCTTGACAATGGGAATACATCCCGTGGACGCAACTGCAGCTCCACAAACAATCGTCCTTAACTTGGACAGTCCGTAACTGGACTAAAAACAGACCTAAAAACATGAGCGTTCAACTAGAACTCTTCCGTAATGGTTAAACTATAACCAATAAATCTCAAACTATGAGAAAACAACATTTTGGAATATTCTAAACTATAGAATAAATCTCACAAAACAACCCCGTGAGAACCCTTCTTTTTGACCTAAAAAACTTTTTCAAATATCTCTCAAAACACCCATTGACCAAACCATGAGTAATATAAAACCCACAACCAGAAAATTAGTAAAAGTCAACCCAAATAACAAAATAGAAAACGAAAAGAAAAAATAATAATGACAATCAATTGACTTCATGAAAACCAGTTGAGGTTGACAGCTTCACATCATCGTCATCATCATCGGTATCTTCTTGATCATCGTAAACACCACCGATGATTAGCATCTTCAAATCTTAACTTGCGGAAGCTTAAATTTGATCCTTAAAAATCGACCGCTCTGATACCATGTAAAGTAGAATAGAATATGATAATATTATTGTGTTGTGTTCAATAAAAGAATACAAGATGTATATATATATATGGTTAACATTAACATAATGTTAACAATAGATAATGCTAACTTCCCTAAACACTTAATGTAAATATGCTAAGAATATCTTGAGATTAACTTGATCTTCAAGTCTTTCTTTTTAGTTTTGAGGGTCTTCAAGAGTTTCACGGGTTTCACAGACTTGGTCCGTAAGATACATATCTTCCGGTCCAACATATCTCTAATAGTTACGATACGAGATTTCAAATTTATCATTTCATTACAAAATTTGTATTAATAAACGTGGGATCTTTTCTCCTTAGATACTGCCAACGTGTAGCTGTTTTGTCTCTTCTGCTTTTTCTTTTCTTTTCTTTAAGAAATAAATCTAAGCTCACACTTCGTTTATTTCACTTTTTGGTTTAATGTGCAAAGGAGACTAACCTCCAACATCATTAATTTCACGTTTTTGGCTAACGTGAATATATAAATAATTATTTAGAAAAATTATACTGTTTCTTTGAACAATACTTCTTTCTTTTTCCTGGAGAAGACGCTTTTCGATAATGGAAGAAAAAGGTGCCACTGCACCGTTTTGTATACAATGAAATCCCCATACTTAAAAAAACGAAATTAATTCATTAAAGAATCAACAAAAATTTCTTCGTTTAATTTTGTTTGGATGTTCTGATGTACTTGATAGGGATAAGATTTGGATTTTATTGTGTCGTGGAATGTGAATTTTCATTAACCAACAGAAAATAATGTGTGTGAAAAAACCGTAGTCAACTACACAGTGAAATCAGTCTGGTTGTAATGGGATGGACGAAGCTATACAGTGAAATGACCATACAAAATGGAGTGTTATCTTTCTTGGGAAGAGAGTTTGTGTGCCAAATATGACTCTAGCTGAGTTGGGTGATTACATATGAACTTAGACATGTAATAATGGTAGAATTCATATGAATTATTACATTGAATACAGCAAACGTGAAACAACAAATTGAAGAAGTGCACTGGCTGCCCAACAATATAGAGTTGAATAGATGAAATTTACATATACATGCAGCTGCTTTATGAAAGCAACAATATAGAGTTGAATAGATGAAATTTTTTCATATACGTATGAATACTAGAGTCCATATGAACTATAAGACTGACTACTACAAAAACGTGAAACAACAAATTAAAGAGTACACTGGTTGGCCAACAAGATTGAGTTTAATAGAAGATATTTTACATATAGATATGCAAACTATAATCCAACAACTGACATCCGAAAAGCAAGAACTTAGTGTATCAAATTAAAAGTAGATTGTAAATAAGAAAAGCTAGGAATGTGATGAATTGGATACCTTTTTTTTTTTGAACACGTAATTGAATTGGATACCTTTGTATGTACTTTTCTTGTTGTAGTCTAGATTCGTTAAAAGCGATCAACTTATAGGTGATGGACCACAATACAATGGCATATAATTTTCTTTGTTAATCCACTATCAAAAAATTAACCAAAGGCCCATCCACAAAGAAAAAAAAACAGCCTGCCTTGATTTTGACATTACCACATCCACATTGGCCCATATCATGTGTATGCTCCCTCATTAAGCTTAATTTTTACCAACAAAGTCGTATTCGCAATTGCCTAAATGGAGTCAAAAGCCAACACGACGCAGAGGTCACCTGCTGATTCAGTTACCTCTACAGTAGAAAAAACCGGCAGGTGTGTGGAGCGGTTCAAACGAGCAAAGCGGGAAGCTCAGAGGCTTCTGAGGATTGTACTAGCTAAAATGGACGAGTCTGAGGAGGAATAAGCAAGCAACTATCTGAAACAAAGTTTGAGGCAGAGAAGCAGTATCTCTTTTGTTGCATATGTCTGTTTTAAATTTCTGTGCACCAGTAAAAACTCAGGGTTTAGGAAATTTACCTTTTCTATATAAATATGTATATCCTCTAAGGAAAAAGAAATCAGGTTTTAAGGCTGTTATAGATATAGGTATAAGATTTTGTAAGATTATTCATTCACACAATAATAAAAAATCCTAAATGAGTATTTGCCTCGATACGTTTTGCTCTTTACTTTCTTCAAAGTTAATTCGGGTTAGTTCACACCATCTCTGAAAAGATTAAGCTGCAGGAAAATTCGAGGGTGGCATCAGAGGCTGAGGCGGAGAAGCAGTATCTCTGTAAAACGAGTGCTTGTAAGCCTTGATAACTCTATACTAGACCATGACCCGCCCGACCGGCGGATATTTATTTTATTTTTTAACTTTTGATTTACACTAAATGATGTATTTGTTAATAGTTACTTGTGATACATTGAGTTCTTTTTGAGTTTTTAGAAAACAATCAAATGTGTGAAAAATATTTTTTTATTATATAAAGAAAACTTAAAATGAGTGGGATTTGGTGCAACTTATTATATAGATATTTGTGTGCTTTCACTTTGTTGATACTAGGTTCATTTCCTAATATGTGGTTTATTAACTGGTTGATTATGTTTGAATATAATTGTATGTCTTTTCTACAACTCTTACGTTGGCTTTAAGATTATCTAACTCTTCTTATTGGAGGAGTTTTCTGATAGGAACCTGAAGAAGAAAAACTCCTTTGTTTATTGATTTGTCTCTACTTAACAAGTTGCAAAGGTTGATTACCGAGTCCTTTCTCATTCCACATTAGTGTTTCTCCCCAACATATTATATACATTTTTTCCTTTCTTGACTTTGAAAACTAATGTCTATGTGTATGCTTGTTCACATATGTTGGAGCTTGTTCACGTATACTCACTCAGCTTCAGGAACAAAGAAACCAAAAGTTATGGATATATCATCTTGGGTTTTGAACTGGGGGAACACATATCATTTTACTTTACATAAAAGGGCTTACTCATTGAATCATACTTTTTATCATTTATCTAGTAGGTTAATATTGAATATTCACATATTATGGCAATAGAGATGATCAAAAGTGTTAAAATGGCATGTTTTGGCTTATAATCATCTAGATTAGTTTCAAAGAGGAAAATAAAAAGAATGGCAAAAAATGAATTTTAGATACTTTTATTACCCCATAACTGTGGTTTTGAAACCGGACCAAGACTCGATTTCCAAACGGATTCCAAATTGTGTTAAAAACAGGATTTGAATTAAACCAAATAAACTCGGTTAGTAATCGGTCAAACTCGAAAAAACCGGTGATCCGACTTGATATTAAAATCCGATTTTCTTAAATTTAAGTTAAAAATAAAAATGCAAATTTTAAAAAGATTTAATAAAATATTCATATTATTTTCTTATATTTATCTAAATAAATTAGTTTTCATTATATTTTATATTATTTTTAATTTTTAATTTTTCATTTCTTTTTATATCATTCTTAAATTCTAGAATGATATAAAATTGTATAAAAATAATTTTATAGTTATACTTATATAGTTATTTAATTTAAAATTAACTTAAATTTTAAAATCCGATTAAATCGGTTGGACTGGCCTGACTGTTGATCCATACAATGTCGAGTAAACGTTCGGTACGGTTTTAAAAACATTGTCCATAACTTAGTCTTAAACATTGTGGGACGCATAATCATTTTCTTTGTGGACATTCAATTTATTAATATTTTTACTAAATTAGATCACGATCACATAAGCTTGCGTTTTTTTTCTTGCTTGAACGTTAAGATTATTAGCTCGCGTTTTGTTGTCTCAGGGTTCAATGGTATCATTGGATCATCTTTTCGCTGATAAAGTTTTTTCTTTGATTGAAAGTTAACTAGCTAAGCTAGGAAAAGAAGAATGAGAGTTAGCATTGGGTTCTCTTTAAGTTCAAGAGTCATGTACATACATATTAACATACATATATGGTTCATGACTCCATGGATGAAGTTTAGAAAAAGACAAAAAGATAGATTTCATGTATGTAGTTCCAAGTTTCTAAACACAATCAGTATCAATGTTTTTGTAAAAAGTGATATATTTACCCCCTTTTGTAGTGGAAGGGTTGTAAAAAAAAAAGAATAAAGAAAGGCAAGAGGGAGTTGTGATTGTGGGGTCTCAGTGACACAACATTCACTTAACAAAAAAGGAGTAAAGGTTAACAAAAGCTGATATTCTATAATTTTCTTATTTCAGTTCTTTCTTGGTGCTTTACAAAATTGAATTTCCTTTTATCTGAAATTCTGAATTGCACTAAATAAAACTTGGAGAAAATGTAATAAATAACTCCATAAAATCTGCAGATAATATTTTCATAAATATTTATTTCCTGCTTGAAGTGTTTGGTTTATAAAATTTCTTAGAAATTAGAATAATACTTAAAATTTAATGCACAGTCAGGGCTGTTTATATTTGACCACTTTATAGTTTTTTGTATTTTTCCTTATAAAATATATCGGTTCTGATAGTCATAAAATGTTATCCCAAAATTTAAACAAAAATAATTCAAAAACTGTAAACTTCTCACATATGCACACGAAAGCGAGTCAAAATCAACGTAGCTGTGTTTTGCACAGTCGTGTGTGGCATGGTAGCACAACATAGCTGTGTGTTTATACACTGTCTTCTTTCTCTACGCGGTCAACATTCTTTGACTTTGATTTTCTATGGTGTTCTAGTCTTCTTGCTTATTGAAAACCAACTAGTTTGTATTCTGTTTTTGTTTGTCTATATGCATTACTGTTATTAAAACTAAATTATATCTTTCCACACCTTTTTCCTTATAATTATATTCGAAATTCTCAAAGTTGAAAAAACGGATCGAGACAAAAATTGGATGGGGGACATGTATCTTGTGGATCATTGAGGGTTAATAAAATAAAACGGTGTGGTGGTGGTCGAGACATGTTTGAGTGTTATAATCGTAAATAACACGCCTGATTGAGATTCTACTTTCTTTCTGTCAAGAAACCTAGACGTATGAAATAGTTTCTTGTATTGATAGAGGTCGACAGACCTAAAGTATATATACAAACAGTTTAACCTAATATCATAAGATATGTACACAAAGATATAAAGGAATATTTACATAACCGGACATATGAAAATATACGATAAGAGATTCGTATATATCCTCAATACCCCCCCTCAAGTTGGAGAGTGAAGATCAAGAACTCCCAACTTGGGAAGAAACTCATCAAAACCTTTGCGTCCAAGTGGCTTAGTGAAAATGTCTGCAAGTTGAGAATGAGTAGAAACATGTATTGTGGCAATGGTTCCTTTGACTATCTCATCTCGTATAAAATGACAGTCGTTCTCTACATGCTTCGTTCTCTCGTGAAAGACCGGGTTAGCGGCAAGGTAAATAGCAGACTTGCTGTCACAATGCAAAGGAATAGGAGACGTGAAGTGAATACCAAAAGTACGAAGGAGATTTCGTATCCAAAGGACTTCCTGAACCGTCGATGACATTGCCCGATATTCAGCTTCACAACTCGAGCGTGAGACACAGTCTTGTTTCTGTGTTTTCCAAGAAATAGGAGAGCCACCAAGAGTAATAAACCAGCCAGTAAGAGATCTACGAGAAGTGCGACAGCCTGACCAATCGGAATCGCACCAAACAGATAACTTGAGATCAGTATGAGCTCGAAGAAGGATACCCTGTCCTGGATTTCCTTTTAAATAACGCACAACGCGTAAGGCGGCACTCCAATGCGCAAGTTTTGGCTTCTGCATGAATTGAGCTAGGAGATGAACCGAGTAAGCAAGGTCTGGACGCGTAACGGCGAGATAAATAAGACGTCCAATAAGTCGTCGATAAGCAGCGACGTCTGCAAGATCTGGTCCTTTGTCGAGAGCCAAGGTCTGATTCTGTTCTACCGGAAAAGAAACTGGTTTAGCCGCCAAGAGACCAGTTTCTTCGATAATGCCAAGAGCATACTTCCGTTGGCAGAGATAAATTCCAAGGGGTCCACGAGCAAGTTCCAAACCAAGAAAATATTTAGAGACTCCCAAGTCCTTCATATGGAAGCATCGATTCATATAATCTTTGAAAGATGCCAAGAGAGACGGGTTACTTGCGGAAACCACAAGGTCATCCACATAAATAAGAACCTGTATATACTCCGTACCACGATCCAAGAGAAATAAGGAGTAGTCGGAGAGAGACTGTGTAAAACCATATGTCAATAGCGAAGAAGAGAGCTTTTCGAACCAGCATCGAGGAGCCTGTTTCAAGCCGTAGAGAGACTTCTTAAGAAGACACACTTTGTTCTTATCAGAACCCTTGAAACCTGGTGGTGGTCGCATATAAACTTCTTCTTTCAAATCACCGTGTAGAAACGCATTATGAACGTCCATCTGATGAACTTCCCAGTTACGAGATGATGCAATTTGTAGAAAGGTCCTTACTGTAGTCATTTTTGCAACGGGAGCGAAAGTTTCTTCGTAGTCGTCACCTTCAACTTGACTGTTCCCACAAACGACCAGTCTTGATTTAGGGCGTTCCATAGTGCCGTCAGCTCGAAACTTATACTTGAAGACCCATTTACAGTGAAGGGCATGTTTACCAGGAGGTAAGTCGACTACGATCCAAGTTCCATTATCCTCGAGTGCCGTATATTCATCTTCAATAGAGTTTCGCCAAATCTCATCAAGTATAGCTTGTCGGTAAGACGTGGGTTCTTGCAGTGACGATATAGCGGCCAGAAACTGGCAGTGATTTTCAGAAAAACGTGAACAATCCACGTAAAACTCAAGACCATAAGGAGCTCTAGTAGTAGTAGTGTCGGGTAAGATGGTCTGGAGAACATAATCTTGGAGCTTAGCAGGTATACTCTTTGTACGACGACCACGTCCAAGTTCTTGTGGCGAAGTCTCAGTTGTAGAGGGTAAGTCGGGGACGATGACCGGAGTTTCTGTAACAGGCTGCGGAGAAGAGACATGTGTTGGTGAAGCTGTCTCAGTGACCTCCGTAGGTAACGCCTTATCAGGAGAACCATCAGACGAAGATGATGATGGTTCAGAGGTAGTATCAGTATCATGCTCAGCCGTGGAAGGAGAGTCAGTAGAGGATTCTGTCGGCTGCGCAAGGGGTAAGGTAAGTTCAGTGGAAGGCAATGGAGGGATGACAGAAGCCGTAGGAGTTGCAGGTTCCTCAAGAACAGGCGATGGCTCTGCAAGAACCGGAGAAGATGCTTCAGACGACGCAGGAACCGGAGAATCAGATGCATATGGGAAATCTGATTCACAGAAAACAACATCTCTGCTGGTAAAAATTTTCCCTGTATCACGATTTAGAACACGCCATCCCTTTTGACCATGAGGATAACCGATGAAAACACCTTTAACGCTCCGTGCGGTGAATTTATCACCTCTATGGTTCTGATTGTGTGCGTAACATAAGGAACCGAAGACACGAAGATGCGCAAGAGGTGGTGGTCTGTTATAGAGCAATTCGTATGGTGTTTTCCCAGCAAGTAGAGGAGTAGGAGTGCGATTTATTAGATAAGCAGCAGTCAGTATGCATTCGCCCCAAAGATCAATCGGTAGTGAGGCTTGAAAACGCAGAGCTCGAGCCACATTCAGAATATGATGATGTTTTCTCTCAGCACGACCGTTTTGTTGGGGCGTGCCTACGCAAGATGTCTCATGAGCAATGCCTTTTTCTCGAAAATAAGACTGCATACACATAAATTCAGTTCCATTATCACTTCGAAATTTCTGTACTTTCGTATGAAACTGACATTTGACCATGGAGAGAAAATTTCGAATGGTCTTTGGAACATCAGATTTAGCCGATAAGAGATACAACCAAACACTACGAGAGTAGTCGTCAACCAGGGTAAGAAAATATCTAGCACCACATCTAGCTGGAGTTCGGTAAGGTCCCCATAAATCACAATGCACCAGTTCAAACAAAGCTTTAGTTTTATTAGAACTAGTAGAAAAAGGACATCTTGTCTGTTTTGCGCGGATACAGGTGTCACACGCCTTATTTCGAAAATCACTATCAATAGAAACTGAAATAGGTAAAAAATCCAACACTTTAGAGGAGGGATGTCCTAAGCGATGATGCCAAACATCTTCAGTGACTTCCTTGTCGCGATGAATAGCTCCAGCAAACTCCATCCCTCGCATAAAATATAGGCCATCGGACTGCTCAGCCACTCCAATCAGCGTCTTGGTAATGCGGTCCAGTCAAAGTGTTTGCCGGTGTCTGACGCTCATTTAAGATTGTCACCAATGTTTTCCATTGATCATCAGTGAGACCAGTAAGACCAATACGATCAGAGGAAGTAATTGTATTGGCTGAGTGTTGCAGTGGAGGAGCAAAAGACACTGCATTAGCTCGAGCAAGATCAGTTGATGGACGCTGTGTAGCTGGTGTATTTCCCCGTCCAACAGCTGAAGATAACCGTCCTCTAGGCCTGTCGCCCCACCATTCGGGATACCCTAGAGTACGAAAACAGTTTGTCGCGAGGTGACCCTTACGACTACAACTCGTACAAGTAAGCTTCATTCGTTCTTCTTTGGAGATATATGTGTTGCTCGAAGATGACGAGGAGCTAGGTTGATGATTCGTGCGAACTGCGTGAGCCATCGTCTCGACTCTCTCGTCAAGCACACGAGTCGTATGTTTGGAGTCCTCATCCTGAAGTAAAGCACTGTATGCAACGTCAAGGGAAGGAAGAGGATCTCGTGCTAGGAGATTGGACTTAACTGATCCATAGAGTGATTCGTCGAGTCCTTTGAGAAACTCGTGCAGCCTGTCCTCTTCTCGTTCTTTTTCAAGGTTAACACCAATTGCGCATCCGCAGTTCTTGGTGATTCGATGTTCTGCAAGGGCAGTCCATAGTTGCATCAATTTGCCGTAATATGCCTCAATGGACAAGCCATGTTGCCTGCAAGTAGCTAGTTCTGCTTTGATCCTTTGGACTCTCTGTCCATTGTTCACAGAATAGCGACGTCGTATGTGTTCCCAATAGTCACTCGCGATCTCGAGGTGTGAGAGATTAGAGCGGACTGATTCAGTAATGGTTGTCTTGATCCAAGAGAGGACCAAGGCGTTGTTGGTCCACCAGTCATCTAGGTCATCGGAGTCTGGAAGTGGTTGTGGAAGCGAACCATCAACGAAACCGAACTTCTTTCTTGCCTTAAGCGCCATACGCAAGTTAGTAGCCCATTCATTATAGTTAGTTCCCTTGAGTAATGGCTGTGAAATCACCGAGCCAGGGTTGTCACTAGAGGAAAGATCATACGGAGAGATTGTCTTCCGTTTGACTTCAACACGGGACGTAGAAGAGAGAGATTTCTCACCCAATATCGCAGAAGAGTCGTCGTCTTTGCTCCCCATATCGCCAAGTTAGATATGAACACAGAGAAGAGAGAAAAAAAAAAATTTGTGTTTAAAGCTCTGATACCATGTCAAGAAACCTAGACGTATGAAATAGTTTCTTGTATTGATAGAGGTCGACAGACCTAAAGTATATATACAAACGGTTTAACCTAATATCATAAGATATGTACACAAAGATATAAAGGAATATTTACATAACCGGACATATGAAAATATACGATAAGAGATTCGTATATATCCTCAATACTTTCTCTCTCTATGATAAGAAGAGTGACTTGTGTTTTGAAAGTCATTCCCATGTGCCTTGTCTCCGACAACTTTATCTTTCATCTTGCTCATGCCTCTGGTTCACATGGTACTTCTTCAAGATTCACTAATTTTTTAAGGTTTTTCATCTCAGAAAAAGTCAGGTGGGCACTAACAAAGATTAGATCTTTCTTCACACGAGCAGTTCTGTTTGATCTTTAATTCCTCTGTTTTTTCTAACTGTTTATATGATCCTTATTCAATTATTGTCGTCACACATAAGATTCTAAACCCTCTCTCTCTTTCTTGATCCTGTCGGAAAATTTCTTGATTAAATGTGAAGGTATATAGTAGTTGCTTGTCTGTTGAGTTCTTGATCTCTGTTTTTTATGAGTAGCTGCAGAACTATTAGTTGATTTGATGCATAGAATTAAATTACATGTTTTCACTTATTAGGTTTCTTTGCAAATAGAGGGATCAGGTGGATCTGAGTTGCAAAAACTATATGTTAAGTCTTGACATGGCGTGAGCTTTTCTTTGATAGTTTTAGATGAGTCATATTTAATTTTTTTTTTTTTTTGTACTTGTGGTTGTGCAGATCATTTAAGGTGTAAATCATACACGTGACAAGAAATGTACACGCATCCAAGACAAGAGATTGAGGATTACTCTTTGCCTGCCAACTCTGCTGGTAAGCGTAGTAGGTACGTACCGGTTCACAACTCACGTAAACGGTACTGCACGCCAGAGTCATCATCACCTGACTCCCCTTGTTACGATGTTCTCTCAAACGCTACGGTTTTAGTATCACATAACAACTCTGCATATGAAGATACGTCTGGCTCTTGTGTGACGGATGATTTTAATGATAAGATAAAAGAACTTGAAACGGTGATGATGGGGCCTGACTCCTTGGACTTGGTTCTCGATTACAACGACTCCTTTGATTCCACGTTGTCTCAAGAGACTAATAGCTGGAGATCGACTCTAGAGGCCGTCTCTAGACGTGACCTAAGAGCTGATCTTGTCTCATGTGCAAAAGCTATGTCTGAAAACGATCTTATGATGGCACGTTCGATGATGGAGAAGCTGCGTCTGATGGTATCGGTTTCTGGTGAGCCTATCGAACGTTTGGGAGCTTACCTACTAGAAGGCTTAGTGGCTCAACTAGCTTCATCGGGTAGTTCTATATACAAATCACTTAACCAGTGCCCTGAACCCGCAAGCACCGAGCTGCTCTCTTACATGCACATACTCTATGAGGTTTGTCCTTACTTCAAGTTCGGATACATGTCAGCAAATGGTGCCATTGCTGAAGCCATGAAGGAAGAAAACAGAGTTCACATTATCGATTTCCAAATAGGTCAAGGGAGCCAATGGGTCACCCTTATCCAGGCTTTTGCAGCTAGGCCTGGTGGGCCTCCTCGGATAAGGATAACGGGTATTGATGATACCACTTCAGCTTATGCTCGTGGAGGTGGCTTGAGCATTGTAGGGAACAGACTCGCCAAGCTTGCTAAGCAGTTTAAGGTTCCGTTTGAGTTCAACTCGGTGTCGGTGTCAGTGTCCGAGGTTACACCTAAGAACCTCGGTGTCCGACCAGGGGAAGCTCTAGCCGTCAACTTTGCCTTTGTGCTTCATCATATGCCTGACGAGAGCGTGAGCACTGAGAATCACCGGTACATTTTCTTTCTTGAAATTTGTTAGAAACATAAAGTATGTTAAGCTAGCTAGATGGACTTCCGATAAATTGGCCAATTTCCTTATATATTATATAGGATTTATTTCAATTTCCGATGTGGGACGTTGTTTTTAACAGAATGATTCTGGTGTGTTTACTTTTCCTTGACTGAGTGTATTTTTGTGCAGCGACCGGTTACTTAGAATGGTGAAGAGCTTATCTCCCAAAGTGGTAACCCTTGTGGAGCAAGAATCAAACACTAACACGGCCGCTTTCTTCCCAAGGTTCAAAGAGACAATGGATTACTATGACGCCATGTTCGAGTCTATTGATGTGACTCTCCCAAGGAATCACAAACAGAGGATTAACGTGGAGCAACATTGTCTAGCAAGAGATGTAGTGAACATCATCGCATGTGAAGGAGCTGATCGGGTGGAGCGGCACGAGCTCCTAGGGAAATGGAGGTCACGGTTTGGGATGGCCGGTTTCACTCCTTATCCGTTGAGCCCCCTTGTGAACTCCACTATTAGAAGTCTACTCAGGAACTATTCGGACAAGTATAGGCTGGAAGAACGAGATGGAGCTTTGTATCTTGGTTGGATGCAACGAGATTTGGTCGCCTCCTGTGCATGGAAATGACACGGAGAAGAGTCTATATATTGTAACCGTAATCAAAGTGTGTCTACTTGTATGCAGTTTCAGTTGTTCATTTGAATCTTCGAAACGTTAGAAGAATCTCATGTCTACTTCTAGAAACCATTGCATGATAGAACATGTCTTGAAATATACTAGTTCAAGCATTTTGTGTGGACACATCACTAACAATTTATTTACTATATGAGTTTACTCAAACCCAAAAATTAAGACATGGTAATAATACACATCACGCAAATTACGTACTTATTTTTAACCTGACCAGAGGAAAAAGTCATAGTTTTCTAAAAAGTAAAGTATCTATTTCGGAAAGCAATGGTATTATTAGTGTTTGTCTATGTCAAAACTCCTACTAAAAAGTTTCCCAAAATATCGGTAAGAAGAGCTGAAAGGAACGGTGGATAACAAACTCAACGTTCAAATCTCTCTCCTCTCAGGGACTATATAATGACAGCTAAACCAAGGAACAAAACATCAATAAGAAAAATAAAATTTCAAACACAAAAAAAAAATAAAACCTAGTGGTTTACGAAAGAAAATAAAACATAAAAAAATCTTATATCACTAGTGACTAGAATCAATCCCAATAATGGGTGTACATTTTGGAGTATCCACATTCTTTGTCTTTTGTTTGCTGGTTTTATCAGCAAATGCTAGAGAATTCAGAATCACTGCTCGCCCAGGTTCTGATATCACCGGCGTAAGTTTCTAATCCTTTATTAATCTTCCCATTAACCTATTAGTTTTCTTGTTCTCCAAGCAATCTTAAGATCTTTGGGATGCAGGAATTGTCGAAACTATTCAAGGAGGCATGTGCGTGCGTGGACAGGAGCACCGTTTTGATCCCAAAAGGTGAATTCAGGCTTGGGGAAATAGAGATGATGGGTCCATGCAAAGCCCCTATAGTAATTGTTCTTCAAGGCACTGTGAGAGCTGATGGGAACGTGAATGGGAAGGACTATTGGATCGCTTTCCGCAGGATTACTAACTTCAGATTGAACGGAGGTGGTATCTTTGATGGTGAAGGTAACGCTTCATGGAGGGCTAATAATTGTCACAAGACGTCATTAACTCAGTGCAAAAGACTCCCTATCGTATGTTGTCTATCTATTTATCTATTTTATCTATAATAACTCAACTAAATAGCATTGTTAATTTGGTGATGCTTTGTCATTGGTGAACAGAGCATAAGGTTTGATTACATAACTGACGGCAAGGTAAGAGACATAACCTCGTTAGACGCAAAGAACTTCCACATCAACGTGATCGGGGCAAAGAACTTGACATTCGAAGACGTCAGGATCATAGCCCCTGATGAGAGTCCAAACACCGATGGAATCCACGTGGGAAGGAGTGACGGAATCAAGATCATCAACACCAACATCAAAACGGGAGACGACTGCATCTCTGTCGGGGACGGGATGAAAAACCTTCTTGTCGAAGGAGTCTCATGCGGTCCGGGACACGGGATCAGTATTGGAAGCCTTGGATTATACGGGCACGAGGAAGACGTCACTGGCATCAGGGTCGTGAACTGCACCCTCAGAAATACTGATAATGGTGTGAGGATCAAGACATGGCCCTCTGCAGCTTGCTCCACGACCGCCTCTGGTATCAGTTTCGAGAATATTATGCTCCACAACGTTAGCAACCCTATCCTCATCGACCAAGAGTACTGCCCATGGAACCGATGCAACAAGAATGTGAGTACAAAAGAGTACTTTTCAATAAAATATAAACGATCATATATATATAGTCCAATGATTAATATTTTTCAATTGTTTTGTCTGTAGAAACCATCAACTATCAAGCTGGTCGACATAAAGTTCAAGAATATCAGAGGAACCTCAGGGAACAAAGACGCAGTTAAGCTATTGTGCAGCAAGGCATTTCCGTGTAAGAACGTGGAGATCGGCGACATTGATATTAAATATACTGGAAAAGACGGTCCAGCAACGTTCCAGTGCTGTAACATATCCCCGAAGCTGGTGGGGAAACAGTGTCCTAAAGCATGTAGCAGCCCACTGACGAAGGCACCAGGCCACTAGAAACTCGGAGTGTATATAATATATACCCGTACGCAATACTAAAATGTACACCCTAGTGTATGTTATTTCCTTTGAATCTTTGTAAAAAAAAATCTGTTTTCTTTTTGCCGTTTTGGCCCCTAAAATTTTGCATTTTTGCTAGCTTTATTGATTGTATAAGATGCATCATTCCTGTAAAAAAAATTTCTAATATAGCAATGAGAAACTAAGATTTCACTGCAATCAACTGTTGGAGTTTTGAATAGGGTTTTCACTTTTATTATTAAAACTCTATTTCTTTGATCTTTCTTTTTCTTTATGATTTTTGTTCCGAATACAATAATCTTAAGCTTGGTTCTCTATTTATATAGTTGTGATCTCAAACAGTAATAAATTAGGTGATTCTCCCGTGCTCATGCACGGATATAAATATTTATAAAGTAAATATATTGTAATAATTTATTAATAGTTTAATTTTAATTTCAATTATTCTATAATTTTTATAAATAATATTATATTATTTTAGTTAGACATATGATTTTAGATATGTAATATATTATTAGTTTGATTGTTACTTTATTATATTATATAACATCAAATTCTTTGAATTCAACCATGAATATTTTTGTTATAAATTGATTAATGTTTTGAATAATTTGTGATTTTCATTTAGATTGGTTTTCTCTTAGATATGTAAATATATTTTAGTAATATTATTATATATATTGTTTTAAAAAATCAAATAGAAAAATAAGTTTAACTGTTGATCGATACTTAATACATACATAAATATAAAATAATATTAAGAAATCTCATCCATATATGTTTTGCAAAATAAATAAATGGTAATATTTAGTTAATATTTTATTTTAGTTTATTGGTATGGTTTGAAGCATCCAGTAATTTATATGTATAATATAAATAAACATTACTATAAAATAATATATATTTTTATTTTACCTTTGAGTTTAAATATAATAAAATTGATTAGTCTATATACTCATTTTGTGAATAGGGTGACATATATTCATTTGTATTGAAGTATAATTATTTTTATTTTTATTAAACCAAATAAGATTGATTTTATTTATCGCATCAGTTTCAATTTTCATCTTAAATGTGTAAATATATTTTTATAATATTTATAATAATTTTTATTTGTTGATTTTCTAAAATATTTAAAAATAAATCGATGATCAGTAGAAAGTTTCATTAAAAGAAAAATATCTGATTAAAATTTTCTCATAAACAAATATTGATATTAAAATAATTAAAATATTTTGTAAGCTCTATATAGATATAAGGCAAATATTTTTATTACTTGAAAATATATTTATATTGCTTAAGATTATGTTTTCAAGGAAATATTTATTTTTCTTAATATCAAAATTATTTTTTGTTAACTTTCTTTTCTTATGAAACCACATTATATATAAATATAAGAAACCACATTATATATAAAATATATTAATTGATTGTAAATTCGTTTTTTTTTAATTTATAAATGTTTTTAATTATATATATTAACTAAAAAGGAAAATTTTAATTAATAGAAATCATTAAAAAGGAAAATCAATTTTAATATAGTAATTATATGTAATATTTTTAATTTCATTAAATGTGTCATCGTAATCAATTACCGTGAGAATTAACGTGAGCGTGACACGTAAGAAACTGTCTTCTCAAATAATATTATAGAGATTTATATTTCTTAATCTTCTGTTTTCTATTCTTTTTATTTGTCTTTCTTTCATGATTTCCTTTTTGTTTGCTTTTCTCCTTTTGTTAATGAGTTCCTTTTTGTTTGTTTTTCTCCTTTTCTTCTACTGAAAACGGATCTACTCCAATATCAACATAGCAAATGAGAAGAAAGAAGCTATGATGGTCTGGTAATTTTGTACCTTCTTATTATACTCAGTATGCATGAAAGTTACATTTGCACATGATTATTCTTAACTGGAATTCTATACTTGTTTCTATTGGAAGGATTTGCTCTACAAATAGAGTTAGTTCAAAGTAGTTTGAACTTCGACCTAAGGAAATGTACCGAGTTTTAGACCTGCAACATGAGAGTATAATGACCAGTGATCTGATTTTCTAGTTCGACGAGGAAGAAAACATGACTGACTACAGTTAAAACCTCGTTCTTAGTCTAGGACAATATTCTCTAACTAGACCGTGAGAACCAAAATTTACAGAATTAGAATACTCCACTTAACTAGCGAAAGGTGGGGTGAAGAGTTTTCATCCCATGAAAATGTTACATAATATTTATCAAGAGAAGCTGTTTACCTTGTCTCAATCTATGTAAGCCAAAACCATGTACTAAGTAGCAGTTCCTGCAACAATATATATATATATATATATGTATGAAAACTGTAACAAATACCAAATATAAGAGAATACCATGGATGATAATTTTCCAAAAAAAAAGAAAAAAGTGTGCAGATTATTCATAAACTCAATTTATCTCTGTGTGATTGTCGATACTTGTAAAGAATAACAAACTAGGTGTCTTTCCACACATGCGGAAATAATTATCTTACGAATATTTATTAATAAATAAATATTAGTT
>NC_079512.1:30242339-30251972 GCF_000801105.2 Raphanus sativus | reverse complement strand
AGATAGTTCGTGCAGGTAACTTATTTGATTTCTGAACATTATTGTTAGTCAAACCTCTCGCTGACTATTTTTTAACCAATTAATTACACCTACAATAATTGAGGAAAACCTTTGTACATGGAGAAATATTTGTTTTTTTTTTCTCTTTAAGTTTCTCGCGTAACAAAATCTAAACGCATTTTACATTGGCAAAAAGAAGTACTACGACCATGTGGTGTTCTTGGACTCTGACATGTCTAAGAGAGAAGAAACATTCATTCGGTCATTTTTGAAACATTATTAGCAACTTACTCAAAATGATTAACGATATGTAAATTGGCCAATTTATTAATTGGCCAATTAATAGACTGAAGAGACATCTTTGTTGTCTTATTTCTTTACTTTCAGTTACTTTTGCATTTTTCCTTCGTTAGATCCGTCCAACTGTTGGAGTTTGGATCGTTGGAACAATTTCTTGTAATTTTGATTGAATCAAACCCAGTGTTAAAAAAAAAAAGACTTGAGGAACTCACCTAAATTAGGAGTGATTTTCAGACTTTCAACTAATATATATATCTCGTTGCCTCTAGTATCCATGCCGACTCTCTTTCTAACGGATACATGTACCAAATTCTTTATCATCTCACATAATCAAAACCAGTCGATACTTTCTTATCCGCTATGAAACAATAATAAGAACCAAACTTAACTTAGGTTGTACAGTTTATGTTGACAAAAAATGATTGGATTTACTGTATTACATAAAAATATTTTCTGATTTTTTTATTCTCATCTATAACACAAGATTATACATTCTATTGTAATGACAAATGATAAAATTCAGCTATTTTTAAAAAAGATATACAAAATTAACCAGTAAATCAAAACTCATATGATCATTTTTTAAGATGTAACTAAAAATAGACAAATTGCGTTCAGACTCTTTCAAAGGAAACTAAAATGTGTTTAGCAAAAAAAAACTAAAATATTGTTGAAAAAAAAACATAAACCCTACAACCTCAACCAATTAAACTCCAAAAACTAAATGTACAAAAAATGAAACAATATAATTGGTTGGTGAACCTTTAGGATCACCCTAGAGATAGAACCCAAATATTTGTCTTCGTAAAAAGCTATTGCCATTCAAGCTAGAATTCTTTATAATATATATTCCTTTACATGAAAATCGCATTAATTAACTACGTGATTACTCCCATCTGAATATTTTAACCTACAAAAAATGTCTAGCTGTTGATCAAAAAAGAAATGTCTAGCTACGAACATCAAACCATGCCGTTAGTCTATATTATGGAGATTACATCTCGCAGCAAAGCCTTCACACCATTTATGCTATACTATGTATCTTCTAGTTAACACCAATCTAGACATTGATATTGATGTTTAACTGGATAAGGAAACTATAAAGTTTTATAGAAGTATTGGCGTATAAGAACCGTATATATATCTAATGTATGCATGTGAACACCTATATAGAGAGAAGATTTGTTTGATCAAAAAAAAAAAAGAGAGAAGATTTGTGACTTGTGGATGGGAATCGAGGAAGGGTCCAAGGGAAAGATCCACGAGAAAGAACTGCAAGGCCGATGCTCTCTTCCAATTTCGTTTAAAAAGTCTATTTTCTATTCTCTAAAACCTATGTAGACACGCATGTACACAACTTCTTTATTTTTCTTCTCTGGTTTGTAGTTAAAAGGTTTCACACTAACACACATACATATACATATGCCGTATGCGTGTCTTAGTGTATATATTTGCTACAGTTTATTTTTTCGAGGTAAAAGAGACATCGTTGTTCGATCTTCTTGTTGTTTTTGTTGTCTTTTTATGCTTACATCTTTTTAATTTTTGAGTTCTTCCATATGTCTTCTTCACATTCTCGTCTTTCTTGTTTCAGGACCGTTGTACAATTATCTATAATTACACAGAGACTATTCATGCATATATGTACACGTAGATGTTATAAGCTTTTTCCGAAAACAACCTCCTTCATTTTTTGGTCATCATATTAAGGTACGTGCACAGTGCACTTGACATTTTTCACATCTTTCATTTATAGAAAATAATGGATTTGTTTATGTCAGTCGGAAAAATTTCCATTACTTTAAACTTTGGGTCTGATGCGTTCCTAAATTTTCTTTTGGGGTGTTATTTGCATTTTAGGGGCCAATATAGGTGCACAAAAAAGGTAATTTCCAGTACACTAGACTTACCAAATTCATTCCGCCAAAAAAAAATCTTCACGTCCGCAAGTTTCTAAAGTTTATCGATGAACTACCATACTTGTCTAATAAAAATTGTAATACCTAATATATTTTTAATTTTTCTTACAACAAATTCATATAAACTCCTGAACCAAACTTCTAGTTCTAATTCATATACACAACAAATGACAATTGCTTTCTTGCAAGACGGTCTAGTGTCTACTCTTGAATTATGCGTCCGAAGTATATAAATAAGTTTTGAGCTGTTGAAACTACTCTTCAAAATCTCTTTATGTCTTCCAAATATTTGTAAGGCTGGCCATTCTTCTGATTATGAACAATTTTTACCAATTGAAAACAATTTGTTGCAAATATAATAGAAAATTTTCTTAAATTTCTCAATTTCAATTACCAAATGAAAGCCTTTATCTCCAATTGAAATGACGACTGCCTTACTCTTATATTTTTCACTCCCATTAAAACATCGTAACCTTTCAGTATGCTATACAATCTTTGTCCCAAATAAATTCTTGATTTTTCCATGATCCATCCGTAAAATGTTATCTATCTAAGATAGACGATACTATTTCTTCTACTGGTAATCGAATTTGATATATTTCCTATGTAAGAAAAATATGTGCCTTAGTCCAAAATAACAACTTCATTTCTGCCAATTTAAGATTATCTTTCAAATCAACATCTAAATTATGAAATACTTTATTGTTTCTTCCTTAGTTTTACATACCCAATATGTTTAAAATGCATATTTCTGTATCCTTTTCAACGAACAATAGCCGTACACTATCATCCAAGTGCAATGACAAAAGAAAAGACTGCCAGCCAAACAGAAAAAAAATATAATGACATGAAAATGAAGGAAAAGGAAGTAATGATTTGAGAAGCCAACAAAAATATTCAACAAGCATTTTTCAAACATTTAGTCAATAAGCAACTATTTAGTCGTCTTTTTGGGGTTGGGATTTCAACAAAATAGGAAACCAAACATTCGTTCTAATACCTCAGTCGTCCTTAGACTCCATATATATGTGTGTTACATTGTGTTCAATTCACATAATATATTCACTATACAAAATTATTGACGAAGAAAATATGAAATGTTTGTCATGTATTAGTAATAGTATAAGTAAGGCTTTGTTTGTGAAGCAGATTCGGTCTGTTAGTTATCTATTATATATTGATTTCGTATAACAAACTTTTGTTTTCTGATTATGGAAATGTTGAATCCATGCAGGAAATAACAAGAACATAATTATGAAATATCAACATATCATATAGTTGAGACGTCTAATGTTCTTTCATTTCTTTCAAATATGTACTTACTCTTTCGACGACTAGCGCTTGTACTTTGTACAAAGTGTGACATGTGCAGCATCCAATTAGTCAACCTTGTATAATTATCGTATTGACTCAGATTTATTGATATAGTTTCCCGGAAAATAGGGAATACAATAAACATTTTACTATTTTATTGCTTTGTGAAAATAACACTAACGTCTCTCTCCTCGTTTTGCAAGATTGATTCCTTTAAGATATAAATCAGGATCCAGACAAAACTCATTAGTTACTAAACCACGTACAATGTGTTAGCTAGCTTTGCTAAACTTTCTTGAGAGTGAGAGATCTACCAGTCGACCATGTTGGGAGATTGACGAATTTATTATGAGCTGAAAATAACAGCGATGACGAAAAATCTTTAGAAGATATCATAGGTATTTGTAATATTCTTTTTTTAGATTCCATATGTTTGAACCTTGGTGCCATTAACAAGAATCAACGTTATAAAAAAAGTTTTTTTTTCAAATATGATCTAAAAGTTTTCGGAAGACTTCGGAAAAACTTTCCTAGAAGTCTTTTAACTTTCTTTTAAAAAAAAAAAAAGAAAATCCTGGAGAGACTTTTCGAAAAGTCTTCTCGGATAAACATGTTGATTTTCCAATTGGCCGAAATTTATCAGAAATTTGACTTTCAATAGAAAACTTCTCGGAAAGTCTTTCCGAAGTCTTTTCACTGTCGAAAAAAAGTTTACGTGGATTACTTTTGTAATTGAAAAATAATAGTAGAACATTTAATGTTAATGAGAAGTCTTTTCAAAATTTCTCTCAGGTTTTGGTCAAACATTCAGTTACGAGAGAAGACATTTAGAAAATTCTTCTCTAGAAAGTCAAATATATTCAACTACAAGGAAGACTTTGGGAAGACTCTCAAAAGACTTCTATAGAAGTTTTTCTCCGAGAAAATTTCCGAGAAGTATTCTATAAAAAGTCTAATTTCTGAAAAAATTGGTCAATTACAAAACTAACATGTTTATCTCAGAAAACTTCTCGAGAAGTCTTCTCTGGCATTCTCGATAATTTTTCAAATTCAAAAACAAGCTAATATTTACAAAGGAAGACTTCTGAAGTTGTCTTTTGTAGAGTATACTTCTTAAGAAATCTTCTTTCATAAATTTACAATTGCAAAAATCATTTAAATTGAAGATTTCTTAGGAAATCTTCTACGTCAATTTTTATTAAATTTCAATTTTCTCTAAATTTAAAATGAATTTTGAATATTGTTAATTCAGGTTTATTAGTCAATATTAAGACTCCTGAGGAGAATCCATAACTTAATTTGTGATAATTATGAAATTACAGACATTCGTATTTATTAATGTTTCTAACTAATCTGAGAAGACTTCACTCAGAAGACTTCTAGAAAAGTCATCTCTCTAAAGACTTCTAAGAAATTTCTTCTCTCGTAAGATTTCTGGAAAGTCTTCTCTCGGAAGACTTCTAGGAAGTTTTCTCTCGGATTCTCTCGGAAGACTTCTAAGAAAAGAAAAATGATTGCTGGCTACGTGAAGTATTGGCCATCACATGGCTTACCATGCAAAGTATACTAATGTATACCTAGCTACACAAAAATATATGTTATGCATGACAACATCCCTCAACTTAATGATGTTATGTACCTAACATCACAAGTTTAATTTTATTCATCGAAAAACTAATGTAGATCCGTTCAAATATCGTTTCATTAATTAAAATATGACCAATCGACAATAATTTAACTAAAATTAGATTTTACCCAATGTATTAAAACGTAAGAATTTTTTATACATATCCAACACACAAAATCAATATGTTTTAACGTTTTTGATATGTAGTGTTTTAACATTTTTATTTTAGTGTATTTGAAAACTATATATTTATATTATTTTATTTATATTAGATATGAAATTAATATAAGATATTGTGTAATTTTGTTTTTTAATTATCTTAATATTTTATGCACTTTTAATAATTTCTGTAATTTGTTTGATGAATTGTATGATATAATACTTATTTGATAAATTTTAATTGCAAAACTTATTTGACGTCAATTCATTGACCTCTGACATTTTAATTGTTTAAAACTTATCTGATGTCATTTAAACTAAAAATAATCTCTCGTGTATAATTATTATTATTGAATTATAAGAATAAAATAATATAAGAATATAATATGGTTTAGTAAGTTTAAATGAATGCAATTTTTTATGAAATATAAATAAATAATTAATTAATTTAAGTAATTTAATTATTTTTATGTTAAACAAATAAGATATTAGAGTTAGTAAATCGACATCAAATAATTTTATAATAAAATAGATCAAAATATATATATATATATATATTATATATATATATATCACAATTAATCAAATGAATTACATATATTTTATTAAAATTTAACAACAAAACAGACTAAACTAATTAAAAACAAAATTAAATATTATCTTATATAACTTTCATATTTAATATAAATAAAATGATATAATTGTATAGTTTTCAATACACTAATATAAAAATGTCAAAACACTAATTATCAAATTTTATAAAACATATTGATTTTATAAATTAGATTTTGTTAAAAATATTTTAATGCTTTTAAAATGCGGATCAAAATCTAAATTTTGTTAAATTACCGTCAATCACACCATATTCTAATTGATGAAACGGTAGATTTAGACGGGTTCTGACATCTATTTAAAATTTTTGAATTAATGAAATTAAACTCGTGATGTTAATTACATAACATCACTAAGTTGAGGGATATAGTCATGCATAACATATACTTCGTGTAGCTAGGTATACATTAGTATACTCTGGATGGTTAGCCATGTGATGGCTAATACTTCGCGTAGCCGGCAATCATTTTTCCCTAAGAAAATCTTCTACATTTGTTATTGTATAATTTTTTTTTTCAAGAGAGTTAAGTAACTTCAAGATATGTTTTTTTAAAAAAAAATTCAAAAGTGTTTAGTAATTTCAAGAATTTCAAGTCATGTGATTTAATGTATTTTCTTAGATCATAAGATATACTTTTTAACTTTTATGAAATTTAAATTTCACTTTCACTTAAAATTTAATTTTCCCGCTAAATTTTTCTTTTACATTTTAGTTTCCCGCTTAATTTGCGAAGAAGAGTTTTAGAGAAGTCTTCTCCCTTAGTTTTAATAAATTTGTGCTATGTAGTATTTTGATATGTAGTATCAATAACTTTCAATGATAATGTAAACATCAACATATTACCAATTTTCATTAACATCTTTCAAGTTTACAAAAGAATTCACAACTAAAAGAATACACATAGCAATCATAAAAGAAACCATAAACATAACTATTACAATTGGATCTTAAGACTATTCAGAAGACTTCACTTTAGTTTCAAAAGACTTCGTAAGATTTCAGAAGATTTCAAAAGACTTTAGAAGAAGTTAAAAGTGATTTCAAAAGACTTTTAGTAAGTCTTCCGAGAAGTCTTCTGAGAAGTCTTTCAGAGTCTGACTCAGATCTGAAAAAAAACCGCAAATGCAAAAACGCTCTAATGGCATCAAAACAGAGAAAACTTCAAAAATAAAATTTTCTATGTTTTAATAATAAATAAAACAGTCATATCATGTTGAATCTACAACTTTTAAATAACATATAAAACACACAAATACATATTTAAAATTTATTGATTTATCTTTAAAGTAGTGAAAGATGAGAACCATGTAATGAAAAACGTGCAAAACAAGATAAATTAATGAGAAAGACATAAGAAAAATGAATTTTCAAAATTTATTGATCTACCTTTAAAGTAGTGAAAGATGAGAACCATGTAATGAAAAATCTGCAAACTAGATAAATTAATAAGAAAAACATAACAAAAAAATATTGATATAGAGTTTCGTGTTTTTCAAGTTCAAAGAGATTAGAGAGAGGTTAAAAGTTTTAGAGTGAGAAAAATTACATTTTTGTTGCAACCATTTGGAAAGAAGAGAGAGAATGTGTAAATTTACTTTATATAAAGAGACAAAAATTCCAATTAGATTAAAATTTTCGATTCAGAAGACTTCTAGGAAAGTTTTCTATATCTAAATTACTATTCACCAAGAAGACTTCTCTAAGTGTCTTCTATTTGATTATTCTCACAGAAGATTTTTTGGAAGACTTCTACAAGTCTTTTTAAAAATTTAGACGGAAAACCTATATTCTTCTAAATTTTAGACGAAAACCCTAATTTTACTAAATTTAGGCAGAATATGTCAGAAGACTTCCCAAAAGTCTTATGTGTGTCTTTCGGACCTTATAATCAAACAACGAAGCAAAAAAAACATATTTTTAAACTTAAAAGATGCTTAAAAAGTGTTTAAACAAATTATTAGATAGTCACTAAATAGATATAATCAAATTAAGAAAAAATTCAAAAACTAACCCTAAAATACTAAAATACTACACATATATTACCAAGCCCTAAACCAAGACTATTATGATTCGATCTACATTTACTTATCTATATTGAAATACTTTAATTTTAGTAAAACTAAATTTACATCATTTAGAAATATTTATTTTACATATTTAAATTTTTCTCATCAAAATATTTTTATAAATTTATTGATTACTTTTAAAATCTAGTACATGAGAAGACTTCATGTGAAATTTTCTGGAAGATTTCGATTTAGACGGAAAACTTAAACTCTTCTAAAAATTTAGGAAGGATCCTAAATTTTACGAAAATATAAATATGATAATGTCAGAATTTCTTAGAGAAGACTTCTTTGTACGTTTTCTCATATGATGGGTTATAATTGTAAAATTCAATACAATTTTTTTGTTTTGGTCATAAGAGGATTATTGTAATTTCATTAGTCTTTTAAGTTATTTTTGAATTTGATTGGATTTGAGATATATTTTTGTATTCAAAATAAAGTTTTGAGTTATTTTTAGAAAATCCCAAAAAAGAAACTAACATATTTTTAACATACTACTTCCGCTATGATGATCTAACAGTCATATAAATACCACAATGATATGATGGTTGATATAACACTGATATTGTGAAACAAGTATAGTCTAGTACATTTGATCGTGTATGTGTTCGCTCAAGGAAGTGAGATCGACCGAAATTAAGAGGCAAAAGCAACCGATTACAAGAAGATTAATATATATCTGTTAATATAGTATCCAGTATATATATATTAATACATATATTTACAAAATACAATAAAATAGTCACATCTAAATAATTTTTTTGAACTAATCATATCTAAGTAATATACTTATATATATATATATATATTATATATATATATATATTTACAATACAATAAAATAGTCACATCTAAATAATTTTTTTGAACTAATCATATCTAAGTAATATACTTTCAAATTAGTGTTTACATGTTTCTATACATATACTGCTTTTTCGGATGATTAGATCTTGAAGATTTTGGTTGCTCTCGATTTGTACTCTTGGATGATCTCATTCTTTACGTTGATGTTTTAAATATATTGCACTTCAAACACAATATTGTTGGAGGGTAAGTCTCAAACTTCTCGATAACTAACCTCCTGTGTGGTGGACCGTTTTTGTTTTGTAGGTCATTTGGCTGCTTTGCGAATGTCCGCATGTAAGAGTTGGTGGGTTTTTTTTGATGTTTTTCCCAAGTAGCGTTTCAAAGTCTTTTTGTCCTTGTATTCTTAGTTTTAGTGGTGGTTTCTTGGTCATGCAAGTTTCACATGGATAGTAGCTGCTGGAATAGGTGTAGATTTGACCTCCTCGATTGTTTCTGATGTTGCTGGTTCTAGTATGGCTTGGTAATATTCCCTTCAGGGTTGGGGACTGCTCAAGACATTTGTTCTTTAGGTCAGCTCCATTGATATTGAATTCTTCTGGAAAAAGTGGAGGAATAGGACTTGTGGACATATATGAGTTTTAGGCTCTATTTATGTCTTTGTTTTATTTTGTTTGATTTATGTTCTTTGTTTTGGGTTTTCTATCGACACTATGTATCTCAACTTTTTTCGAGTTAAAAAAAAACTAACTCTTGTGTCAGGCTTATCCGAAAATCCCATCAGATGAATACGGAAGCCGCTGGCGCCGGGAATTTGTCTAGAAGCTC